>NC_045439.1:121162143-121259790 GCF_002776525.5 Piliocolobus tephrosceles
AAACAGCAGCAGCTCATTACATTTGCAGATTGCTAACTAGGACTTAATCTAAGGACCACCGACTCCAATTCCTACTCTATTTCTCCAGTCATAACATACCTCTCCAGTACCTATGAGAAAAAGTAACTTAACTACTTAGAATTATCAGAAAGGAGAAATGATTAAAGCCCAAGCCAGTGTTACACATACATCATCAATCACTAGCATACACTTGAATATTTACATAGTTCCTCAATTCTCTATTTAAGAAAGTCTAATAAAAAGAGAAGTTAACAAAAAAAAGAGCCTAAATAACAAAAGAAATTCTAAGCAAAAAGAATAAAGCCAGAGGCATCACATTGTCCAAATTTAAACTATACTATAAGGCTACAGTAATCAAAACAGCATGGTGTTTGTTTAAAAAATAAAAAGACACATAGACCAATAAAACAAAATAGGAAGCCCAGAAATAAAGCCACACACCCACAACCATCTGATCTTTCACAAAGATGCAGAAAGGATACCGTATTTCATAAATTGTGCTGAGATAAGTGGGTAACCATGTGCAGAAAAATGAAATTAGACACTTGTCTTTCACCAGATACAAAAATTAACTCAAGATGGATTAAAGATTTAAATGTAAGACCTCAAGCTATAAGAATCCCAGAAAAAAAAAAAAAAAAAAAAAAAAAAAAAAAAAAAAAACCTAGGAAACACCCTTCTGGATATTGGCCTTGGGAAATAATTTATGACTAAGTCTTTGAAAGCAATTATAACAAAAACAAAATTTGGTAAGTGGGACCTAATTAAACTAAACAACTTTTGAACAGCAAAAGAAACTATCAACAGGGTAAAAGAAAACCTACAGAATGAGAGAGTAACTTAAACAATGGAAAAAATCAAATAACTCCATTTTTTAAAATGGGCAAAAGACATGCACAGACACTTCTTAAAAGAAGACATACATATTAGCCAACAAACATGGAAAAATACTCAACATCACTAATCATCAGAGAAATGAAAGTCAAAACCACAATGAGATACCATCTCACACTAGTCAGAATGGCTATAATTCAAAAGTCAAAAAATAACAGGTGCTAGGTAAAAGGGAACACTGAAACACTGCTGGTAGGAATGTAAATTTGTTCAGCCACAGTTTGAAGACTTCTCAAAGAATTTAAAGTAGAACTGCCATTTAACCCAGCAAACCAATTACTGGGTATATATTCAAAATAAAATGAGTCATTCTACCAAAAAGTTACATACACTTGGATGTTCATTGCAGTACTATTCACAATAGCAAGGATATGGAATCAACCTAGGTGTCCATCAGTGGTGGACTGGATAAAGAAAAGGTGGCACACATATGTCACAGAATACCATGCAGCCATTAAAAAAGAGTGAAATCGTGTCCTCTGCAGCAACATGGATGCAGCTGCAAGCCATTATCCTAAGTGAATTATCACAGGAATAGAAAACCAAATCCCACGTTTTCACTTATAAGTAGGAGCTAAACATTGGGTATTCATGGACATAAAGATGGCAACAAAAGAAACTGGAGGCTGCTAAAGGAGAGGGAAGGAGGCAGACAAGAGTTGAATAACTATTGTGTGCTCACTGCTTGGTTGATGGAATCACTCACACCCCAAACCTCAGCATCACACAATATACCCAGGTAACAATCCTGCACATACACCCCTTGAATCTAAAATAAATATCTCTTTTAAAGAGAGATTGATGTTCAGTGGTAGGACAAAATAATAGAAAAATCAGTGGCTCAAGATCCACCTAGTAGGTAGAGCCAAGACTAATTACTAGTATTATCACATGCTGGGAATGTACCATTACTTCCATTTGAACCTATTCTTTTCTGTCTTCCACTCTAACATATAAACTTGGAGTGGGTCACTGAGTTCTATGAACCTTGGTGGTGCTGCCTGTAAACTAACATTATTGGACTAGATGATCTCTAAGCTCCCTATTCTAATGGCCCCTGCTTCTATAAATAAGAGGTGAGCACGTTCTTTTAACAATTCTTGAAAAGTAGCAATTGAGAAAGCAATGCTCAGCCATCATCAAGTTGGGCTTGATCAACCCTAGCTAATGATTACCACACTTTGTGTGCAGCAAAATCATCTATAGTATGCTTAAGATTCAGGCTGCATATGTGGGGAATACAGCAGAGTTACGTTTATAAGAATTACTTCAATCTCAGTGTTTTCAGTTCTCAATTGAGGAGCAAAAGTTCTCAGCCTTTTTATGTAAGGCCTTCTCTCTCCAAATAGTTGAAAAAGTTCCAGAAGTACCCACATGTACGATTTAAATGGCCCCTAACCCTCACCAGCATTGGACCCATGATAAAAATCACTTTTTCAGAGTCTCCAAGGGAGGGATCACCAAACACCATGAGAGCAATTCCTTACAGCTCAGGTCTGGGATCTTCTAGTGATGCTGGTCTCGGGCCTCTGCCTCCCTACAGGTGCTCATTGGGATCATTGACCATTAGCCCTGGAATGTGTGTGGCTTACCATTCTGTCTGGTTAGGAGAGAAATGCTTTCCCTTTCCCTGTACAATTTTGTAAGATTATCTCAGAGTAAAGCTGTTTTGAACCCAGACAACAGTGGAGTTTTTCTGTTTGATTTTCCCACCCCGCATGAGCACTTATGCAGTTATGTTTATCTTCCTTGGGCACCTAGAGCTCATTGGTGGTGGAGGGAGTCTTACAGCATAGGTGGCCTCTCAGAGTCTCAGCAAGGTCACTCTTTTCCATATGTAATAATGAGCCGTTGTTCTATTCATCATTACCTCATAGAGCCCTTTCTTTGTCTCAGTTCTCATTTACTTACTCTTTCTTTTTCCTTTTCCTCTTCCTATACCTTCCTTTGGTCCTTATAAGTATCCAAATTGCCCTGCAAGTATGAATTTTACAATAATGTCCTCAATTTGGTATATCAAGACTGATCTTAGTAGTTTCCTTCCACTAGGCACGTTCAGCTTAAAAACAAAAAGTGCCGTCTCTTTTCAATAGAAAGAGATAATGTCCAAAAGCCTGAGGATAACAGTTAAACCCACTGAAAATCAATAAAAAGCCCTTTAAAGGCTACCATTTTCTTTAATGACATTTTTTCTTAGTGCTGGATGTCCCCTACCACCAGGCAATCAGTAATAGGATTGCAACTCTTATAGAGAAGGTGGAGGGACTGAGGAAAAAAGAGAAATCGAATTTATGTGTCTTTTCCTTAGCACAGCCTCAGATTTCTTTTTCAGAAAATAACTTCTGAACATACAGCATGAGGAAGCAGTGCTTCCCAACCAGTACATTTGAGTGGTGAATACTCAACCCAGAGGTCTCAGAAACCTACTAGATTGCCAACTCTGCCGTAATTTTGCACCAAAGGGCACCCTCACTTAACTTCTTTGTGGGTGTAAAATGAAGAGAAAGATACCTGCCCATCAGAAACCAGCACCATGCTCCAGGCATAGGGCTTCAAGAAAACACAGAAGATTCAAAAATAAGGATTGTCATCTCAGAGAAGTTTGTGAAATTATTAAAATTTGCAAAAACAATTTTAATCCTATCCGGGGTCAGCATGACAAAGCATTCTCCGCCCAGTCAAGCAGCAAGCGAGGGAAAGGAAGAGCTGCTCACCTTCCATCTGAGGGACTGGGCCAGGGACAGTTTTATCAAATGTGAATCTAGGCATTGCACCTCCATACATGACCATCAATTTTTACAACTTTCTTTTCTGCATTTACTCTGGTTTCACCTTTCACATGGGACTCCTCTGACCTTCAACTCTCTCCCAACTCATGTCTTATCAGGCTGGCTGTGACATCTGATAACTGACATCATCTGGCCCTATGACTTCTCTCTCTCATGAATCGGCAGTCAAGGTCTGGCATATCTTGACTTCTGTAATCAATTGTTGTGATGAAAAAATTCATTTGAACAAACATAGAAATGTCAGAAACATTTTTAGGAAGGCAGGACCCTGGAAACAGAGTAGGAAATGATGACAACATGCCAATTCAAAAATAATGTAAGTTATTCTACAAATAAAACCTAGTCAATATGAACAAATGACTCAACTGTTTCTCCCAACAATGACTATGGAAAATATTTTTTTTTTAAATGATGTTGAAAAATATAAATATTTGGGTAATTACCCACTGCCATTACTCCACACAGTGTCTGGATTTTCAACTTTACCTTCCAGTCGGATGAAAGATTCTTGAACTGGTATGTGAGCTCTGCATCTTCTTTTTAGAAGAACTATTTAGACAATGCTCAACTTACAAAGAAATTGCCACTACTCTTGTGTGAAAGAAAGGCACACAGGAGAAGTAGTGGCAATTTCTTCATAAGTTTAGAGAAACTCTGCTAGTTGAGAGGAACTGCTCAAGTTTCTCTCAACTAGCACACTTTCCTGGACTGCCTGAATCCCTGTCTGCTGTGAGAAGAGAATTTCAAAATGTGCTGGTGCTCTAGGAAAGGGAAGAAGTTTCAAGACCTATGCGTATCAATTAGAAATATTTTTTTGCAATTAAATAAAAAACTCTGGTAACAAAAAATATTTGTTTCCTTAGCAAGAAATTCAAGAGGAGGACTGAGGGAAAGCCCCCGATTTAGCAAGTGGGAACCCAGAATCAGAACAGGTTCAGCGGACTTCAGTAGAATGGTCAGGGTAGAGACCATGTTGCAATGAGTTGTCTGGGAATAAGCAGTTTTTTTTTTTTAAGTGCAGAGATAAATTATATACTCTAGACCTTAAAAAACATAAAAGACACACAAATTGTCAACAAATATATGAAAAAAATGCTCAACATCACTAATCAACAGAGAAATGCAAATCAAAACCACAATGAGGTATGACTTCAGCCCCTATTATCAAAAAATAAAAAGTAACGAATGCTGGCAAGGATGCAGAGAAACGGGAACACTTGTATGTGGTTGGTAGGACTTATACTAGCAAAGCCACTACAGAAGACAGTATGTGGTTCCTCAAAAAACTACAAATAGGGCTACCACGTAATCCAGCAATCCCACTACTGGGGCATTTATCCAAAGGAAAGAAAATCAGTGTAACAAAGAGACCTCTTTACTCTCATTTTTATTACAGCACTATTCACAATAGCCAAGACATGGAATCAACCTAGGGTCTAACAACAGATGGCTGGATAAAGAAGATGTGGTATATACACACAATGGAATACTATCAGCCATTAGAAAAAGAGGTTTAATTGGACTTAGAGTTCCACATGGCTGGGGAGGCCTCAGAATCATGGCAGGAGGCAAAAGGCACTTCTTACTTGGTGGCACGGCAAGAGAGAATAAGGAGGAAGCAGAAGTGGAAATCCCTGATAAACCTATCAGATTTCATGAGGCTTATTCGCCATCACGAGAATAGCACAGGAAAGACCAGCCCCCATGATTCAGTACCTCACCATGGGTCCCTCCCAAAACGTGGGAATTCTGGGTGATACAATTCAAACTGAGATTTGAATGGGAACATGGTCAAACCATATCATGTATATATATGACATTTCATGGATGGAACTAGAGGACATTAAGTTAAGTGAAATAAGCCAGGAACAAAAAGTTAAACACCGCATGTTCTCATTCATATGTAGAAGCTAAAGAAAAGTTAACCTCATAGAAGTAAAAAGTAGAACAGAGGATACTAGAGGCTGAGAAGGGTAGGGAAAGGGGGTGGGGGGGTAGGGAGAGAGTTGTTAAAGGATACGAAATTATAGTTAGATAGGAGGACTAAGTTCTAGCATTCTATAGCACTATAGATAACTATAGTTAATAACAATATAAAGGTTCAAATAGCTAGAAGAAGGATACTGAATGCTCCTAACACAAAGAAATGATAAATATTTGAAATGATGGATATGCTAATTACTCCAATCTTATCATTACACATTGTATGTATTGTCATATCACTACATACCCCATAAATACGTATGATTATCCATTTAAAATGTTTTTTAATTTAAAAAATAGAAAGAAATAAACCTTAGCTTTAGAATTTGGCAGAGTCACATAGACAAGAAAAATTTCCCAAAAGGTATCTATAGATATTAAAACACATTACAGAAGATTAAAAAGGGAAAGGGTAGGTTTTATGGTAAAATAATTTAGGGATATATTGAGTAAGCAAAGGTAAGAAGATGTATTTTCATTACTGCAGAACTTCTCAGCACCTTCAACAAGCTACTGTGAGTTCTCAGTATTCAAAAGGAAGTTAATAGTATATGAATGACTCAAATTTATTTGACAAAATGATTATTTTTTCCACTGAGTACCTCCCAGAACTAGTATTTAGAAGACAAGCTATGGAAAACATGGCTTAAAGAATGGAGGATAACATTGTATAAACCAGGTAGAAACAAGAAGTAAAAAAGGAGAGATTAAAGAAGCATTAAGGGATACCTGATGGGAGAAGGGCTCAGAAAGAATAAGGGATGTGGCAAAAGTGAACAGGGGGAGGCTAGAAGGATGCTTCTTCTTCAGCGGTCTGAGAGGCATAAAGAGAGAGGGAGAGAAAAAGGTGTCAGCACGTCTACACAAAGCAAAAGTAGTTGAGGAAATTCACAGGGCAAGACTTTATTCTTTTCACAAAAGAAAAGGTTAGATGTGCATAAAGGACAAAGGTCAGGGCCGACTAAGGGAAAGAGAAACATAAAGCCATCAGGGTCTGGGAAGTGGTACCAAGAACAAGGAATATGTGAAGAAAGGGAGATGGGACAATATCAGTTTCAAAAATATGCTTTTATTAACTGTCAAGATTGTAATTATGCATAAGCTTTGACCTAAAATTTTATTTTAATGGCATTTACTCCATATATATATATGTGTGTGTGTATATATATACTTGTGTAATATATATACACATATGTATACATATACACTTGCATAAATCTGTAGTTACATGCTCTAGGATGTTTATTAAAACACTGTTTATAGTAGCAGAAAATTTTTAAAAACATCTACATGTAAATTACTTAAGGATAGTTAACAACTTAGTCCACATTCTTACAACAGTAGATAGGCAGTAGATGCGTGCACACAAAAAATGGTGGTTGCATGTCTAAATACACAGTTCTAGGCTACGGTTTTGGTGGAACTCAGGCTACAAAAAAAAGGAGTAATTTTTATTTTTGACTTCATATCATTCTGTTTGGACATTTTTACAGTAAGCACATACTGCATTTATAGTTTTTACCGTTTGTTCCTTCCTGGATCTACACTCTAGAGACCCTCCTCCTTCTCTCCTGCAGCACGACTTTGCCTCCTAGCTCCCAAGAATCAAGGGCAGGCTGTACTCTCCTGCTGTGACTCAGGCCCTCCTAGACCTCAGGGCCTCATGAAAGACAGAGATCGCTTAGATTTACTGATAATTTCACTTTGTGACTTCACTTTGTGGCCAATCCTTTCTGGTTCTCTGATCTTCAGACCACAAAAATGTCATCCAGTTCTAAGTTTGATCCCGATTCTACGCAGACTAGAAAGGGCATGCCAGGACAATGACAAAACATTAATTTTGGGGGCCAACAAACTTTGTTTCCAATAAATAAAACAGAATGAATTCCTGGAACATAAGTGTGTTTATAAGTCCAGCCTGGTCACATAATACTAAAAAATCAGTAAAAATACCGACTTAGAAATTATTTTTATAGAAATATGATTTTACCTGAACTTTCCTATTATTATTTCTTCTATGGACTCAAAATTCTACTCTCATTTTTATTTTATTTATCTTCAAGGAGAAATTCATTGTCCAATGTTCACTTTTCAGAAAATCCAGTCAAAATTCGCTTACAATAAGCCGTGCAGATGTTTCTTATAACCACTAGGGGTCAGACTACTACATTAGTAGAAGTCAAACCCAACTTGAAACATGGTATTAACTGATTGAGGATCAGGCTAACATTCTCCTGCATAAAAACAGAAGACTGACCATTTAAATTAAACATTTTATAAAGGAGATAATGAGAAAGAATGCATTTGACAAGAGAGGCTAAGTTGAAACTATCATATATGATAAATATAATATAGTAAAGAAATTTCATCCTTAATAAAAATTTCAATTATTCACTTGCTCATTCTCATTGGCAAGATATTACTCCAATCTAAGTGGGCTCAGATCAGAGGATTAATCATTGAACTGGGCAAATGTTAAGAGAACAGAAACAACTAAAATAATGAAACTGTCAGCAAAAAAGAAGAAATCTTCATTTATAAAGGATGAACCGCATGACTAGCAGAGGATTGAGATGAATGGCTGAAACATTTTTCCAATGGATTTCAGCCATGATAACAATAAATCTGAGTCATCTCACAGCAATGGGTGTGTTCAGGAGTGTGGGCAGCTCTGGACTGGGCCTTTGTTCCACTCCCTGTTTGTGCCACAAACAGGGTCCTGAACACACTCCTCTTCTCCTGGTCTCAAAATGGCTTGAGTAAGATTAATAAAGAATCTTCAGGCCTTAAAATTAAACAGATTTATCTAACAATATTGTTATATAAAAGCTAAGAAAGTGAGGGGAAGACTTTCAAGATTTAAGTTTTAACAAAAATTTTTTAAATGAGGGTATTGACTCTTAAGATACATTATTACAAGTTGTGTTTTTTAAAAATGGAACAAACTGAGATCATAGACCATATCTACTGTCAGACAAAGCAATTAACAAAAAGTCAAAATTTATTTACATTTTTAATGATAGTGTTTTAAAGTAAATACTCTAAGTGTATATGTAAACATATATGTGGGCTATTCCCTGGAATGATAAACAAATTAAAAAGTGGTTACCTGTTAGGGGTGGGGTAGAATTAAATGGATATGGATAGTGTGGCTATAAGAATATAAGGTTTGTTTCTTTATATATTGTTTTGATATTTTTGTGATTGTATTACATGATGCATTACATTTTTTAAATTTTGAATATATCCATTGCCTATTCAAATTTTTTAAAAATTAATTTTAAGCTTTATAAGGGCAAAAATGTGGGCCAATACAAAATTAAACACAAATGAATATGAAAATCCTCTGTGATTTGAATGGGGGTTAGAAATGACACAGGGATCTTTGTTGCTAATATAAGTTGGCAATATAACAGTGATACTATGTTCTAAATGGACTGCATCAAAATACCTCAACCAAATTGGCCACATCTTAATGGTTGTATCTAAAGATTTTGTTTGGCAGATTTTTCACCTGTGCCCCAAACCCTCACTAAACTGCTTATACCTCATATGACACTAAATCCGGAGAGGGAAGAAGTTCCACCCTCCCCTTTTTTCTTTACATACACACATGCATGCACAGCATGCACACGCATGCGCACACTGGCATGTGTGTCAATGAATATTAATGTATGCAAATAAACAAAGGAGATGGTCACAGGTAGATTTATTCTGCAAATCACTAACCTAACTCATAGCCTTCTCAACATACAGGTCAAATGTAATTTCTATCAAAATTCCAGCAAGAGAATTTGTAGATGTAGACAAGATTATTGTAAAATGTATATGGAAAGGCAAAGGAACTCGAATAGATACAATCATTTTGATAAAGAATAAAGCAAGAATTATTCCAGTCGATTTCAAAATATATCGCTACAGTAATCAAGGCTACATGGCACTGGTGTTAAAATAGACACATAAATCGATGGAACAGAATAGAGAACCCAAAATAGACCCATACAAATATGTGCAGTTTATTTTTTACAAAGGTGCAAAAGCAATTCAATGGAGGAAAAATAACTTTTCAACAATGGTGTTGAAACAATTGGACATCCACAGGTCAAAAAGATGGACATGGGCCTAAGCTTCAACATTAAATTAAAATTAACTCAAAAAGTATTAGCCTGGGCAACATGGTGAAACCTCATCTCTAAAAAAAAAAAAATACAAAAAAATTAACCAGGCGTTGTGGCATGTGCCTGTGATCCCAGCTACTCAAGAGGCTGAGGTGGGAGGGTGGCTTTAATGTAGGAAGTCAAGACTGCACCCCAGTCTGGGTGACAGCGAAAGGCCCTGTCTGAAGAAAATAAATAAAATAAAATAAAATAAAAACAAAAATAATTAAAGTATTAAAGATTTAAGTGAAATTTTAAAAGTATAAAACTTTTAGAAAAAAAGTAATAAGAGAAAGTCTTCAGAATCTAAGACTAGGTAAAGAATTTTTGGATTTGACATGATCCATAAAAGAAAAGATTGATAAATTGGATTTCATCAAAATTTCAAACTTTTGCTCTATGAAAGATTCTATGGAAAGGATGAAGAGACAAGCTTCAGAATAGGAGAAAATATTTGCAAAAATGTATCTGGCAAAGGACTAGTATCTACAATATATAAAGTATTCTAAAAACTTAAAGAAAAACCCAATTAGAAAATGAACAAAAGACATAAACAGACATACTAATAAATATGGTATACAGGTGGCAAATAAGTACATTATAAGATATTTCACATCATTAACTGGCAGGGAAATGTAAATTAAAACTACAATGAGATATCATTATACATCTATTAGAATGGCTAAAATAAAAAATTGTTATAACACCAAATGCTGACAAGAATGTGTAGAAACTGGATCACTCATACATTGCTGGTGGGAATGTAAAATGCTACAGACACTCTGGAGATTATTTTGGCAGCTTCCTAAAAAACTAAATATGTAACTGTCATAAAATCCAGGAATTGCCCTCTCCAGCTTTTAGCCGGGGCGTCGGGGGTATGGTAAAAAACTTCCATCTGTAAAAAAAAACCTATACATAGATATTTTTAGCTACTTTACTTGTAATAGCCTAAAACTGAGTACAGCCCTGATGTCCTTCCATGAGTAAACAGTTATACAAAAATCTGGTATATCCATACGTGCAATACTACTCAGCAAGAAAAAGGATTGCGTGAACTATTGATACACGCAACAACTTGAATGAATGTCTGGAGAATTATGATGAGCCCAAAAAGCCAGTCCCAAAAGGATAGGTACTGTATGAGCCCATTTATATAACATTCTTGAAATGACAAAATACTAGAAATGGAGAACAGGTTGGTGATTGCCTGGGGCGAAGAATGAGCTTGGGAATCGGTAAGAAAGAAGGACGAATGCTATAAAAGAATGTTACAAGAATCTTTGTGATGAAAGTTCTCTGCATCTTGACTGTATCAGTATCAATATCTTGGTTGTAATATTGTTCTAAAGTTCTGTAAGATATTAGCATTGGAGGAAAGTAAGGATATATGAGATTTCTCTGTATTATTTCTTAGAACTGTGGGTAAATCTACAATCATCTCAAAATGATGTTTGGTTTTATATATATATATACACTTATGTGTGTGTAATTATAATTTTATACCTAAAGAAATATATATGTTTAGTTTACATAAAATATTTCTAAAAGAATTAATAATATAAACTATGACCTTGAGTTGTTATAGAAATGAGGATCATAGTAGCTATGCATATTTTTTCCTTGTTGGGTGTGCATGTGTGTGTGTATGTATATGTGTATGTGTACAAATTATTAAGTTATTGCCTACCAGTTCCAAAGCTACTCTTCTCTCTGCTTTATGTTTCTGGAACTGGGACTTCACAAATCACACTTCTACTTTCCTAACTTAAGCTTTCCCTCTTAAGCTCCACCAACACAGGGAAACTAAAAGACAAAAGGAGAATAAAGGAATTTCCTCCTTCTCATTTGCTTTCTGTGGGCTTCTCTGTTCCATGTCCTTCTGGGCATCACACAATAACAAGTCTTCTCCATCTAAGAGTATCAAGGCCTTCCAGTAGCAGCAGCTGAATTCAATTTGCGTGTTTTCCAATCCTTGCAAAACCGGTCACATTGAACTGGTGTCAGCAAACTTTTGCTATAAAGGACCACATAGTAAATATTTCAAGCTTTGCAGTCCATTCATTCATATAGCAACTACTCAACCCTGCTGTTGTAGCAACAACTGTAGATAATATTTCACTAAATATGCATGGCAAGTATAACTTTATTTTTGGACACTGAAATTTTAATCTTCTATGAATTTTATGTGTCACAAAATATTATTATCATTATAAGTGAAATTGTGCCCCTCAAAAAGATATGTTTTACTTGTAACCTCCTATGTCTGTGATTGTGACTGTATTTGGAAATGAGGTCACTGCAGATAATCAAATTAAGGTGAGGTCATTAGGGTGGCCCTAATCCAATATGACTGGTATCCTTCCTTTTACTTTTCTTTTTTTTCTCTTTTTTTAAGAAATGGGGTCTTGCTATGTTGCCCAGGCCAGTCTTGAACTCCTGGGCTCAAGTGTTCCTTCCTCCTCTACCTCCTAAAGTCCTGCAATTACAGGCATGAGCCTTCATGCCCAAGCAAGTGGTATCCTTACAAGAGAAAAATGTTGCAAAGACATGGACACAGAAAGGAGTTCGTTCTGTGAAGATGGAAGCCAAGATTGAAGCAATCAGCTACAAGCCAAGGACTGATTGCCACCTCTGGAAACTAGAAAAAGTCAAGGAAGGAGTCTACCTAGAATCTTAGGGGAATCATCGCCCTGTTGCTAACTCTATTTTGGATTTCTAGTTCCCAGAACTGTACGAGAGTAAATTTCTGTTGTTTTAAGTCATGTAATTTGTGGTATTTTGTTACAAGTGGCCCTAGGAAACTAATACCCTTATTCTTTTATTTTTTATTCAATGTTTTAAAAACATAAAAAACCATTCTTAACTCCCAGGTCATACAAAACAGGTAGAAGGCTGGATTGGGCCTATAGGCACCTGACCCCCACCTCAAAACATCAACATCTGCCAAGCAATGCCCATACAGTCTGTTTTAGACCCACACTACTACATTCTAAGAATTTCAATCTCTTCCCTTTTCCTCCACCCTGAGGGAAAGGTAGATGCTTCTGTAATTGCTACTTATATTACACTTGCTATTCTCTCTTTCCTCTTCAGTTACCTAGCTAATAACTTTATACCTAGTTAACAATTATTTATGTTAAATTTTCTCTGTTAAAATAATTGTGTGGTTTTTTTCCTGGCTGGATGCTGACAGATATAATTTTCTTCTGAAAAGATTATTCAAGATTTTATATGAAGTACATTGACCTTTAAGGCTTTTGGGATGCCATGGTAATTATTAAGTTTGATTTTAGGTAATTAAGTTTGATTTTAGGTAATTGAGACAACTCTTTGCAGAGCTGAAATCCCTGACACAGAAATTGCATACTTTATTTGTCACAAACTTTAATTAATAATCATTCTTGCTTTAATAGATTCATTCCTCTGAGGACCCTCAAGTACTTCAGAAGAACTAAAAAATGAATACCGTGTTACACCGAAGAAGAAATAAAAGCTGCCAGTGTCTTTAGAAGTTAAACAGACACCTGTTCTTTGACCCACCAATCCCATCCTAGGTACTTACCCAAGAGAAACAAAAACATGTATTTACAAAAAGACTTGTACAAAATGTTCAAAGCAGCCTTATTCATAACAGCCAAAATCTGAAACAACCCAAATGTCCATCAATAGGCTAATGAATAAGCAAACTGAAATATAACCATGCAATGAAATACTACTCCATCAATAAAAAGGAATGAACTTCTGATACACAAAACAATGTAAATAAACTTTAGGAACATTATGTTGAATAAAATAAAAGACACCAAAGAATATACATAATTTTGTTTATATGAAGTCCAAGAACAGATAAAAATAATCTGTGATGATGGAAATCAGAAGAATGGTTGACTTAGGGTAAAAGAGGAATGTTGACTGGAAAAGGGCAAGAGGGAAGTTTTGGGGTGATAGAAATACATCCTAGTTGGGATAAGGATGAAAGAGGCTTATATATTTGTCAAAACTCATTGACATGCACTTTATTTTTTTAGATGAGGTCTTACTCTGTCTCTCAGGCTGGAGTGCAGTGGCACGATCACTGCTCACTGCAGCCTCAACCTCTGGGGTTCAAGCGATCCTCTCACCTCAGCCTTCTCAATAGCTGGGACCACAGATGTGCACCACCACACCCGGCTAATTCCTTTACTGTTTGTGGAGATGGGATCTGCCTATGTTGCCTGGGCTATTCTTGAACACCTGGGCTCAAGCAAACCTCCCACCTCAGCCTCCCAAAGTGCTGGGATTACAGGCATCAGCCACTGTGCCCAGTTAATTTGCACTCTTAATAGGTGTATTCCACTTTATGTAAATTTTACTTTAAAAGAGTAAGAATAATAAAAGAAAAAAAAAAACTAAGGCATAGGTGAATCTCTAATTTTCAGACCTGAAATCCATAGCATAACCTTTGGAATTATAGACTAAGCCTTTAGAAGGCAAGCACTAAAACTATCTTGTTTGTTATATATCTAATTTAACATGCTGTAACATATCTATTGATCCAATAGGTGTTCATATTAGAAGTATGAGCACGTTTCAAACATATAAAGTAGGTATCACTTCCAAATAAAATCTACGTAAGTAGTTCAAGTTTTCACCCTTCCTTTTTTTACAGTATAAAAGATTCTGAGGGTTTTTTTTTTTTTTTTTTTCCTCACCAGATTTTGATTCCCAGCAAGCATCACCAATATCCAATAACTCATTGAAGGAAAATATTCTTCCTTTGGGAAAAGACTAAAATTAAATACTTTTCATCTACCTAAAAATCATTACAATGGCATCAAAATGTGAATAATTTAATCTGTTCATAAAATGTTGCCTACCACTGACAGTGCTTGGCTCTATGTTCAGATTGACCCAATTTAAGAATTTCTAGACACAAAAAATTTCAAGTTGAAAAGTGGTCACAACAGTCACCTTTTCAAGTCTAGTTCACAGACATTATGAGTAATCTTTTTGCAATGTCAAGCCATTTTGGCATAGCATTTGCCTTCTGTCATGAACGACTAAGTGTTCCTTTTCTTTGTTTACCTTACTTTTAATTAAACAAATAACATATTGTTGGGGGCTGGGCACAATGACTAACACCTGTAGTCCCAGCACTTTGGGAAGCCAAGATGGTCAGATAGCTTGAGATTAGGGGTTCAAGACCAACCTGACCAACACAGTGAAAATCCATCTCTACAAAAAAAAAAAAATCCGAATAACAAAATAGCATATTGTTGGGTGTGTGTGCATGTAACTTGAAACAACCCAAGTGCTTATTAATAAGAGAATTAATGAAATAATTATGGAAACGTAGCTTTTTTCTTAATGAGATACCTTTAAATGTGGTGGCATGAAAAATTTTCCTGGATATATTAAGTTGTTAAAAAGGAAGTCACAGAAAGAGAGGCATAGTATGATCATATTATGTTCAAAAATCTGTAACTGTGTAAAATAATGTGTGTAAATATTATCAAAGGAATAAAGAAAACATTTAGAAGGATCCATCTACACTGTTAAAGTGGTTAACTAGAAAGAAATGTTAAAAAGAAGGTGTACACAAAAGGATTTGCACTTGAATTTTATAAACAGCACATAAATCCAGTTTCGGGAACAATGCTTGATACAAAGTAGATAACAAATAGTTGTTGAATGAATTAATAGATTACTTAAGGAATCAATGGCTTCTATAACTTTAAAACAAAACAATTATATAAAAAAACACAAATAAGTAAAACAAATAGAAACCATCTAAAATCTGCTCCCCAAAGAACTGTTGTTTACATTTTGGCATATACATATAGCCCAATGTTTTTATTTTTAATTTTCAAAACTTGTATATATTTATGGTGTGCAATATGATGTTTCAATATATGCACACATTGTGGAATGGCTAAATCAAGCTCATTAACAGATCTATTACCTTACATACTTTTCTTTTGTGTATGTGATAAGAGATCTAAAATCTACTCTAAGCAATTTTCAGCAATGTTAATAAGTATACAACATATTATTAACTATACTCATCATGTTGTTCAATAGATCCCTTGAACTTATTCCTCCCATTGAAATGAAATTTTGAATTCTTTGTATCCAATATTTTTCTTTTAAATACACAATATTAAAGCACCAAGCCAGGCATGTAGCACAAGCCTATAATCTTAGCACTTTGGGAGGCAAAGACAGGTGCATCTCTTGAGGTCAGGAGTTCGAGACCAGTCTGGCCAACATGGTGAAACCCCATCTCTACAAAAAATACAAAAATTATCCAGGCGTGGTGGCACACACTTGCATTCCCAGCTACTCAGAAGGCTGAGGTGGGAGGATGACCTTGAGGAAAGAGAGAGACCCTCTCATATTGTTTTATATTGTTTTATACTCAGTACCTATTTTAAGAAAAAAACAAGGAAGTAAAACCAAAGACAGGCAGCCCGGCGCCAGGCCCGAAACCAGGACTAGGCCTGCCTGACCTAAACCCAGTAGTTAAAAATCAATTCATAACTTAGAAACCGATGTTATTCATAGATTCCAGACATTGTATAGAAGAACATTGTGAAACTCCCTGCCCTGTTCTGTTTCACTCTGACCACCGGTGCATGCAGCCCCTGTTATGTACCCCCTGCTGGCGCAAACCATTCATGACACTTTCATGTGAAATCTTTAGCGTTGTGAGCCCTTAAAAGGCACAGAAATTGTGCACTCAGGGAGCTCAGATTTTAAGGTAGTAGCTTGCCGATGCTCCCAGTTGAATAAAGTCCTTCCTTCTAAAACTCAGTGTCTGAGAGGTTTTGTCTGCGGCTCGTCCTGCTACAACCAGAGCCCAGGAGGTAGAGGTTACAGTAAGCTGTGATCATGCCACTTCATTTCAGACTAGGCAACAGAGTGAGACCCGTCTCCAAAAAAAAAAAGATAAAACAAAATGCACAAAATTGTCGCTTTCCCCAATCAAAAATATACCAGGGTATCTGTCTTTTCTTTCTTTCTTTCTTTTTTTTTTTTGACAGAGTTGCACTCTGTTGCCCAGGCTGGAATGCAGTGATGCGATCTCAGCTCACTGTAACCTCCGCCTCCCAGGTTCAAGCGATTCTCCTGCCTCAGCTTCCCAAGTAGCTGGAATTACAGGCATGTGCCACTACACCCAGCTAATTGTTGTATTTTTAGTAGAGACAGGGTTTCACAATGTTGGCCAGGCTGGTCTTGAACTCCCGACCACCAGAGATCTGCCTGCCTCGACCTCCCAAAGACTGGGATTACAGGCGTGAGCCACCGTGCCCAGCCACCAAGGTATGTTTCAATGCCAATAAATACATGCCTCAATAATTTTTAATGTCTTCATTTTATTTTAGCATTCATTTTTTTATTCTAACAGAACTATTCTCCTTAATTTAAATGTCAATAATGTTCATTCAGTCAGTCAGTCAGTAGCTCAATCAATAAATAGTTTTAAAGACCATGCAATATTTCAGGCAGGTACTCAGGCAAGCATAAGAATACAATAGTTAATGAGGGGAAAAAAGGCACCTGTCTTCATAGCAACTGGAGTCTATGAGGTGAGATAAACATTATACAAATAAATAGAAAGATAAATACATGGTTTTAAAATATAATAAGAAACTTTTTTTAAAAATTTGGAAACAGGATCTCGCTCTGTCAGTCAGGCTAAAGTGCAATGGCAAGATCACAGCTCACTACAGCCTCTATCTCCTGGGCTCAAGTGATCCTCCCACATTAGCCTCCCAATTAGCTGGGACTACAGGTGTGCACCACTATGCTCAGCTAATTTTAAAAAAAATTTTTGGTAGATATGAGATCGCGCTATGTTGCCTAGGCTAGTCTTGAACTCCTGAACTCAAGCCATCCTCCTGCCTCAGCCTCCTAAAGTGCTGGGATTACAAGTGTGAGCCACAGCACCCAGTCAAGAAACTTTTTTAGAAGACGCTATTCCTAATAGAAAAAAATATATTTAGAAGATGTAATTCAATAATTTCCCTTTGTGAGTGTCCAATTTAAGCTGAACTTGCAGGATGGGTTGAATGTGGGCAGACAAAGAGGGCAGAGAGCACTGCAGACAGTGAGAACAGAATCAGAGAAGAGCACACCACTGTGGAACAGAGTGAAAGCAGAACTGAAGAAACTTCTGGAGGAAGGGTGTGGCACTAGACTAGCTTGCAGGGTAGAACTTTGGATTTTATTCTAAGTGCAAAGGGGAGCCACCGAAGAGGGGTTTTGTTTTTGTTTTTGTCCCCTCCCCATCCCATGTATAAATGTACAAGGTTTTTCTTTCTTGAGTTCACTGACCACTAAGAACAGAATAGACTGCAGGAGCAAGAATGAAAATACACAGATGATGAATAAAATGAGGGTTTCCAGGCTTGGGAAAGTATGAAGGAGTAAGAACAGCTGTCCACGAATAGAAAGTGTTGCAGAATGATTTGGCAAAGAAAGATGATGGGGAGGCAGTTGGAAAGTGTCTTTCTGTAACAACTCAATGCACACAGTATTTTACATATAATTTCAGGGTCCTTGTAGAACCCCTGGGTAGAAGACTACAGCTTTAAGACTGGTCACCATCCTCATCAAGAGAAAAGTGGGATTTGATATGGGTTTAATAATTCTCTTGCCCTTACTGCCCTACTTGCCTTCCTTCCTTGCCCTTGAGAAGGCACCAAGACCTCAGGAGCCATGGTAAGGTTACTCTTAAAATATTAAAACTAATTTACATTGCCAGTGTACCTTCATACTCATTTAAAAATAGGAGACTGCTCAGAAGGAATGTGCTGGGAACAGAAAGAAACCAACTTAGTGCTATACTCTTACCACAAATCATTTAGAATAACCTTTACAAACTGGCTAGTAGGTGATGAAATACCTTCCCAAATTTCTCTGCTTGTCTTTCCCTGTCTGGTCGTTTACAGTGGCACTTCTACATTGCTAAAAATAGGTTCTCAAATATGCCAAAAATAATTGAGTCTGCTGTCCTCAATCTCCAAGGGATAGGAGGCTGATATTAAACTGAAAGTAATCATTCTGAATAGAGAGATGTTTTATTGTTTGGGGCTTGTTGGTATGGATTCTTCACCAGTGTTTGTTGTTGTTGTTGTTGTTGTTCTTGTTCTTGTTTTTAATACACTTTAAGTTCTGGGATAAATGTGCAGAATGTGCAGGTTTGCTACATAGGTATACATGTGCCATGGTGGTTTGCTGCACTCATCAACCCGTCATCTACATCAGGTATTTCTCGTAATGCTATCCCTCCCCTTGCCCCCCATCCCCCAAAAGGCCCAGTGTGTGATGTTCCCCTCACTGTGCCCATGTGTTCTCATTGTTCACCTCCCACTTATGAATGCTTGGTTTTCTGTTCCTGTGTTAGTTTGCTGAGAATGATGGCTTCCAGCTTCATCCATGTCTCTGCAAAGGACATGAACTCATCCTTTTTTATGACTGCATAGCATTCCAGGTATATATGGGCCACATTTTGTTTATCCAGTCTAATATTGATGGGCATTTGGGTTGGTTCCAAATCTTTGTTATTGTGAACAGTGCTGCAAAAAAACATACATGTGTGCATGTGTCTTTATAGTAGAATGATTTATAATCCTTTGGGTATATACCCAGTAATGGGATTGCTGGGTCAAATGGTATTTCTGGTTCTAGATCCTTGAGGAATCACCACACTGTCTTCCACAATGGTTGACCAGTTTACAGTCCCATCAACAGTATAAAAGTGTTCCTATTTCTCCACATCCTCTCCAGCACCTGTTGTTTCCTGACTTTTTAATGATTGCCATTCTAACTGGTGTGAGATGGTATCTCATTGTGGTTTTGATTGGCATTTCTCTGATGGACCGTGATGATGAGCATTTTTTCATGTGTCTGCTGGCTGCATAAATGTCTTCTTTTGAGAAGTGTCTGTTCATATCCTTCACACACTTTTTGATGGGGTTGTTTTTTTCTTGTAAATTTCTTTGAGTTCTTTGTGAATTCTGGATATTAGCCCTTTGTCAGATGGATAGATTGCAAAAATTTTCTCCCATTCTGTAGGTTGCCTGTTCACACTGATGATAGTTTCTTTTTCTGTGCAGAAGCTCTTTAGTTTAATTTGATCCCATTTGTCTATTTTGGCTTTTGTTGCCATTGCTTTTGGTGTTTTAGTCGTGACATCTTTGCCCATGCCTATGTCCTGAATGGTATTGCCTAGGTTTTCTCCTAGAGTTTTTATGGTGTTAGGTCTTATGTTTAAGTCTTTAATCCATCTTGAGTTAATTTTTGTATAAGGTGTAAGGAAGGGGTCCAGTTTCAGTTTTCTGCATATGGCTAGCCAGTTTTCCAACACCATTTATTAAATAGGGAATCCTTTCCCCATTGCTTGTTTTTGTCAAGTTTGTCAAAGATCAGATGATTGTAGATGTGTGTCATTATTACGGAGGCCTCTGTTCTGTTCCATTGGTCTATATATCTGTTTGGGTAACAGTACCATGCTGTTTTGGTTACTGTAGCCTGGTAGTGTAGTTTGAAGTCAGGTAGCTTAACGCCTCCAGCTTTGTTCCTTTTGCTTAGGATTGTCTTGGCTATGCAGGCTGTTTTTGGTTCCATATGAACTTTAGTTTTTTCCAATTCTGTGAAGAAAGTCATTGGTAGCTTGATGAGGATAGCATTGAGTCTATAAATTACTTTGGGCAGTATGGCCATTTTCACCATATTGATTCTTCCTATCTATGAGCAGGGAATGTTTTCCCATTTGTTTGTGTCCTCTCTTTGGTCTTTTCATGGAGTCCCATATTCCTTGGGGACTTTGTTCTTTCCTTTTCATTCTTTTTTCTCTAATCTTGTCCTCACGCTTTATTTCATTAAGTTGATCTTCAATCTCTGATATCCTTTCTTTCACTTGGTCAATTTAGCTATTCATACTTGTATATGCTTCACAAAGTTCTCGTGCTGTGTTTTACAGCTCCATCAGGTCATTTATGTTTTTCTCTAAACTGGTTATTCTAGCTAGCAGTTCCTCTAACCTTTTTTCAAGGTTCTTAGTTCCTCGCACGGGGCTAGAACATGCTCTTTTAGCTCAGAGGAGTTTGTTATTACCCACCTTCTGAAGCCTACTTCTGTCAATTCATCAAACTCATTCTCCATCCAGTTTTGTTCCCTTGCTGGCAAGGAGCTATGATCTTTTGGAGAACAGGCATTCTGGCTTTCGGAATCTTCAGCGTTTTTGTGCTTGTTTTTCCTCATCTTCGTGGATTTATCTACCTTTGGTCTTTGCTGTTGGTGACCTTCGGATGGAAATTTTGCTTGGTCATCCTTTTTGTTGATGTTGATGTTATTGCTTTCTGTTTGTTACTTTTCCTTCTAACAGTCAGGTCCCTCTTCTTCAGGTCTTCTGGAGTTTGCTGGGGATCCACTCCAGACTCTGTTTGCCTAGGTATCACCAGCAGAGGCTACAGAACACCAAAGATTGCTACCTGCTCTTTCCTCTGGAAGCTTCTTCCCAGAAGGGCACCCACCTACCCACTCAGTAGGAAATGCAGAAATCACCCTCCTTCTGCATTGATCTCACTAGGAGCTGCAGACTAGAGCTGTTCCTATTTGGCCATCTTGTCTGGGAATCCCTGATTCAACCAAGTGTTTTTAACTAAAAGCAAAAATGTAGTCACTTCTCTGCCCTGATAAGGTACTATACCATATGTTTTCACAGTGTTCTGTAAATATCAAGAATATGACATGTCCTTTGCCTTTAGGTATAAGGGAAATACCAAGATAGTTTCCAGTCTGTAACTTTCTGCTGGGAGGGCTAAAGGAAAGAGTCATACCGCAAATCTAAGGGTCTCTTCATTGAAGTTTCCATAGCGCCTCTCTGACTTCTCCATGCCATAGGGTCCTCCCCTCCTCTGAGCTCATTTGCTGGTCATAGGCTCCTGATAGTATTAGGTATCTTGTTGTAAGATATGTCTCACCTTTACAAGACCCTGGAGGCACTATCTCTTGCCTTTATCTGTGCTTCCCATGAAATTGGTACAGTCCTTACTCCCTGTAAGCACTCAGCCAATGCCAATTCATACAGCATAAAAGTTCCTAAAACTTGGTAGGGGATAAAGTCTTTTTTTTCTTTTTTTTTTTTTTTATTTAAGGCATCCAGAAAAACAAGATCTTCTAGACTTTAGAACAATTCATATGTGGGGAAAAGAAAGAGATCAGCCTGTTACTGTGTCTATATAGAAGGAAGTAGACATAAGAGACTCCATTTAGTTCTGTATTTGAGATGCTGTTAATCTGTGACCCTACCCTCAACTTTGTCCTTGCAAGAGACATGTGCGAAGGTGATTTAAGGTTAAAAGGATATTGGGCTGTGCAGGATGTGTCTTTGTTAAACAAGTACCTGAAGGCAGCTTGCTGGCTAAAATTCCTGCCCCTCCCTGGGCAATGGAACATCTCCGGTAATACCCATTGTGTGCCTTGTTTACTGAGTAAGGAGAAAACGCCTTTAGGAATAAGGTGGGACTTGCTGGAATAAGGTGGGACTTGCTGGACCAATACTGCTAAAAGGTTTATGGAGATGTCGCATATACATCTCAAGGCACAGCATTTTCCTTTAAACTTATTCATGTTACAAGGATTTTTTCATATGTCTTACTGCCGATTTCCTCCCTACAATAATCCTATTGTCCAGCCACTCCCTTATCTTTTTAATGGTAAAGATAATTCTCAATAAATACTAAGGGAACTCAGAGGCCGGTGCCAGCGTGGGTCCTCTGTAAGCTGAGTGCCAGTCCCCTGGGTCCCGCTTTTCTTTCTCTATACCTTGTCTCTGTGTCTTATTCCTTTTCTCAAGTCTCTCGTCCCACCTAACGAGAAGCACCCACAGGTGTGGAGGGGCAGGCCACCCCTTCATTCATATGCCTATTAGATCATCCTCTGAGATTCACATTCTTGTGAATGTGGTACAATCTTTAAATTTTTTTAGGAATCCTCTGGCTCTGGGTTTGTCTAGGCAATAGAAAATGAAGATTCTAACCCCAAGGAGGGCAAAGCTCCTGGGAAGTAACATGAATACCTCATCTCACCACCCCTGCCTTGGGAGTCAACACAAATTTGTCTTTAAGAAAAACAGACATCCTAAAGAACTCCAGGGCCAATAGGACCCTGACCTTCCTGAGAAGCTGACACAGAAGGCCAAACCTTGCTCACTCTCAATCTAATTTCCCTAAGCTCACTTTTAACCTGTCAGGTCACCACAACCCAAATAGCCAGCATTCCCACAAGAACAGGTCCAGTCAGGACAGCTATATTAATTGTATTAATAGTATGATACCAACAATAAAGGAAATGAGAAGCCCATTCCCCAATCATGAATGCAGCCCTGCACTGACCAAACTCAATGGAGCAGTCAAGGAGCCACAATTTAAGATAATGACATATTAAACTGAGGCAAGAGGTGAGAGACTAAAAACTGCATTTTGAGGAATCATTAAAGGAAAATGAGGGTGTTTGACCAAGAAAAGAGAAGGCCTGGTAGCTGCATTGTAGAATTTGAAGGAAGAAAGTATATGAAAGATGTTGTCCATTCCAAAGCTAGCCAGATGGCAGAATTAGGAGCAGTGAGTGAAACATATACAAGGCAGATGTCTTAGTCTAGGTTCCTTAGAAAACAGACTCTAAGGCAAAGGTTAGGCATTACTGCTTTATTTGGGGGCACAAGGTCAGAAAAAAGAGATATGTGGCAGCGAAGGAGGGAGAACAAGAAAAAAATAGTATGTTATCAGGCTGTACACAGCTTCCCAAGAAACACTGCTGGTCACACATCTCTGCAGAAGCAGGGCAGGCACTGCACTATGCAGCAGTCAGCAGGAAGAAGAAGAGCCAGTCATTTATCTCCCAGATCCTTCCTGACTCTTCACTCTCCACATGGCCCAAATATCCCTAAACTTCTTTTTGCTTTGTTTTGTTTTGAGACAGAGTCTCACTCTGTCACCCAGGCTGGAGTACAGTGGTATGATCTCAGCTCACTGCAACCTCCGCCTCCTGGGCTCAAGAGATTCTCATGTCTCAGTCTCCCCAGTAGCTGAGACTCCAGGCATGTGCCACCATGCCCAGCTAATTTTTGAATTTTTAGTAAAGATGGGGTTTCATCATGCTGGCCAGGGCTGGTCTCGAACTCCTGACCTCAAGCGATCCACCCTCCTCAGCCTCCCAAAGTGAAATACCCCTACACTTCTTAGTAACCTTCTCCTACTCCTTCAAGGGGCACTGAGAGAACCAGAGTCTCAGTGGTGCAGCAGGATCTGATCTGGCCCAAGCCCTGGAGTTGCCACAGCTCCTACCACAGAGAATGTGACCAAGGCTGTGCCAAAGCCCAGCCCTCACACCCAGGAAAGTCAGAAACTACTGAGTGTAAGGAGATGAGGTGGCCACAATGGCAGTGGCAGCCAAAGCTTTATAACTGCAGGAATGGCCAGAAGCTGGGCTAACAGCAGAGGCTGTGGGGATCGGTTCATAGACCACACCAGTACATCAGGTTTTAGTAACACATCAGTTTCTAACATTTGATACCATCTAACGATAGAATTAGCCAGTGCTTTTCAAACATTACATGTATATGAGTACCCAGTACCCAGGAATCTTGTCAAGTGAAGATTCAGGTTCAGCAAGTCTGGGATAGGGTCTCAGATTCAGCATTTCCTACTGACTCTCCAGGGATGCCTCGCTGCTGCTCCCAGGCTACACTCTGAATATGAAGTGAATGTTCTGCTTCACAACGTGGTGAGTTTTACTTCCCTAGGTGTGTTTTAGCAGATCCTGAATTGATTGATCTTCTGTCACAAAAAGTCAGGTATTTTGCAGAAAAAGTTGCCTGCCTGGGATAAAAGGTTGAACTAAATGACTACTATAGAACTTTCCAAATCTAAGATTTTGATTTATTTACCAAAACCTAATGAGCACTAAACCAATAATGAATGATACATTAGTTTAAAAATGAGAAATGCCTAGCTTTAATTTTTTTCATTGCTCACTTTTCAGGGACACCTTATCAAACTCAAAGCACAATTAGCCAAGATCCTGACTGAAGTTTAGAGCTTTACCTAATGACGACTGACCAGAAATTGATGTAATTCAGTCAGTAACTAACATGAGCGATGTTTTTCTCATCATCTCCCTTTTGAAATCCTTCTTCATCCACAAGAAACTCAAGGAGTAAATGCAGAGATGTTAAAAGGTATAGACAGGACATCTAGGATTATTAGAGACTGTCTCCTCCAGACTCTTATCGAGCCTGAGTTAAGTGTAAAGTGAAAATTCAATCCTTTCATTTCACTCCCTGATGAATGAAAACCAAAAGAAAATCTCAATCCAGAACCTTCGGAATGTAAGTTTATAGACATCTGAGTTTGCTAGCGAGACAAAAGCTAACCCTTTAGAACTAGATATGCTTTTTCCTTTTTATCTAATGATTATATTCCAGTTATCACTTAGAACTGTCGTACAAATTTGAATTCGCCACTTCTCTTTACTTTTCAATTAATTTATCAAGTTTTCATATTCCCTATCATCAAGAGGCACATATCGGCTTTTTAAAGCCTTCTCCACATATACACTGGCTTTGTCCCCGAATGCTGAAGCCCTCACACTCCCAGGAGAGAGACAGCTGCTTCGTTTTCAAGGCTGGGCTGGGAGAACTGGCATACAATTCTACGGAGTTATAACTGCCACTGCTCCTCTCTGCCACACGATGGCACTGTTGAAGACTGGCTCTACCCAGTGATGTGCGTCCCCTGCTGCAGAGCCTCTGCCCGCCTAGACCCAGGTAGAAATTTCTGTGGATCCCAGAGGAAGGACTGCCCTATCTCCCAGGGCTGAGCTCAGCTACGCAGTTGCAGCTCTTCCTTCCTTGCACTCTCGTGCCGCATACGCCAGCTTCCCCAAATGCTGCCCAGCCCCAAGGGATGCTGTTCAGGACTCCTGCCAACATTCACCACTTCTCAGATCCAGAATCCTTTTCTCTCTTCCCTCCCTCAGAATGGGGTACGTAGTTAGATTTTAAACCTTCAAAATACAAAAGGTCTTATTACAACCCTCTTTCCTGTACAGCCTGCACCAACCTTTCCTACGAAAGCTATCCTCAGTGACTCCTAGGTGCCCTTACCCAGCCCCAGCCTCCTATTCACTTTCCTGACTTCTTAGACAAAATACACTGAAAACAATTGAACTTTTTGTTAACAAAAAGTGTTAACAAAAAAGTCTCGCAGCCATCATTATGAACATCACAGTTTGGTTTGGTTTGGTTTGGCGTGGTATTTTTTTAAGGTAAGTATACACATGTCTTTTGTATTAGAAAAAATATAGATTCAGAGACATGATTTGACGATCCTATTGCAGAGCTAGTATTTTGGGGAGATCCTTGATTTCTAACCCATCTCTGGCTGGGAAGCACATGCTCTTTGCAGTTCACCATGTGGTCTGGGCCACCTCCCTGCCTCACTGCCTCCCTACCCAGGACTCTCTGGCATATGCCATCACTTCTCCTCCAATCTTACTCACTTCTTTTTTACATGTATATCTTTATGCTCCAGCTAAATTTAACTATGACCATTTCTCCAAAAACAAGCTATACTTTCCCATCTCTGTGCCTTTGCTCATGTTGTTCCTATTTTCCTAAATTGCCCCTTATTTTATCCCTGCCTTTTGAAAGCTTAACTATCCTTTCAGGCCCACCCACACACTAAATCCTTCTCCAGGTTTTTTATAATCCCTCCCACTGAATGTGATCTCTTCCTCCTTTGTATCTCCACAGCAATTTATTCATTATCTCTTTTAAAGTAATTTCATTCCTACATTGCAAACATTTGAGATGTTGACTTCAGTGAACATAGCATTTTATTTTTTTTTTCCTACAGCATTGAGAATAGCATCTTATACTTAGTAAGCATTTAGTAAACACATGTTGAATGGAATTTCGTTGCCAAAAGTATCCTTGAACCTGTAGTAAAATTCTGCTAATCTAAGCTTGGTCCCTTTTAGCATACTCTAATTGCTTGAGGATTAAATTCAAAAGAGGAAATATAAACTAGGAAGAAAAGGAGGATATTGAAGCTTTGTATAGGTTGCAAAAGTCCCAAAAGGTTCTGAGAGCTAGGGATTTCTACTGATACATTCAGTGACCTCATGGCATAGAAGAAAATCATCCATGTTTGCAGCTGAGAAAGACAAATGGGGAATTGGGGGAGGTAAAAATGGGGGTGTCATCTCATAGAGCTGATCACTCTCTCTTCTCTTGGTTCCCATCATGGCACTCTCGCTTTGCTTTCCTGACATCCAACTGATCCCAATTCCGTCTCCTCAATCTCTTGATGCTGGAGTACCCCAGGACTTAGTTCCACCTCTTCTATTGTTCTCCATCTATCCCTTCTTCCCAAGAGGTTAACTTTGCCACATGAGCACCTTACAATCCACTAGAAAATGACTGATAAGGAGCACAGATGGGGACTGGTCTTAACCATCATAACATATTTCCAGCTTCTGACATTGGCACAGAGACTTGCAGGCTGTGAGTGACAGGTGGCAGTGAGTGTATAAAATCAGAACTTTGGTTCACCTAGGTGTTTGTTTGGACGTGTGATGATTTATAAGACTGGTAAATAAAATCAAGTGCATGTTTGAGAACTAGCCGTACCCAGTGATGTGTATGTACCCAGTGATGTGTATCTGCTGCTACAAAGAGCTTTTGCTGGTCTAGACCCATGTAAAGATTTCTTTTACCTGGAAAGAAAAGGATAAGTAGAAATGATACTGAACCAATGTCTTTCCTTTTGCTTTTCTTGATGGTAATCAGAAAACTCCGCAGACATTAGACCTCATAAGGCAAGTCGCTGTGTGATTACACTTGCCAAATGTTTTGTTCTTTGGAGCCTTTTTAAGAATGGAAGAAAATAAAAAATGCAAGAGCCTTTTATGTGCATTTATTGTACTGCTCATTTGAAACCTGCCGCTCATAACATGGGGAATGATGATTACTATACATATAGTACTATATACATAGAAATATATAGTAATATATATTACCATATACATTTATATATAATATACTATCTATTTTCCTAAATTGCCCCTTATTTTATCCCTGCCTTTTGAAAGCTTAACCATCCTTTGAGATATATAATACATAATATACATTTATACACACATTTATACATTTATAATTTACCATATACATTTATATATAGTATATATTATATTGTATATGTTTTATACATAATATATAATATATTATCTATTATATTTTATAACATACATAATATAGTATATTATATGTAAAACTATATATACTATATATAAATAGATATAGTAATATATATTACTATATATTTCTATATATAAAGCGATCATCATTCTCCATGTTATGAGTGGCAGGCTTCAAATTAGCAGTGGCACAATAAATGATCATAAAAGGCTCTTGCATTTTTTATTTTCTTCCATTCTTAAAAAGGCTCCGAAGAACAAAACATTTGGGACGTGTAAGCACACAATGACTTGCCTTATGAGGTCTAATGTCTGTGGAGTTTTCTGACTTTATATATATATATGTGCGTGTGTATATATATATATATGACTATATATATATATATATATATATATATACAGTACTATATATAGTAATCATCATTTAATCATGATTCCACAATGAGAGAAAGAGAGAGAGAGAGTCTTGCTCTGTTGGCCAGGCTGGAGTGCAGTGGCACAATCACAGCCAACACAGTCTCACCCGTACCTCCTGGACTCAAGCTATTCTCCCATCTCAGTTTCTCAAGAAGCTGGAACTACAGGTGCGTGCCACCACACTCTGTTAAATTTTTAAATTTTTTTGTAGAGATAGGGTCTCCCTACATTGTCCAGGCTGGTCTCTAACTCCAGAACTCAAGCAATTCTCCCACCTTGGCCTCCCAAAGTGCTGGGATTACAAGCATGAGCCACAGCATCCAGCCTTATATATTCTTCTACCATGGAAGTTAGTAGCTTTGTCTCTGGTAAAAAGTCTTTCCCCTAGGATACATACATGCTGGTGTGTGTATGTGTGTGTGTATTTGTGAGTATATAAGTCTGTGTGTATGTGTAAGTTTATATATATGCATGTGTGTATATGTATTCATGTGTGTATATGAGTGTGTGTGATGTGTGTGAAATTCTCTCCTTACCCAGTTCTACACACTGATGCTCTGACTGAATCAAATTGCATTCTCCAGAGGTGCTGCTGCACTTTCTGATTTTCTTCTATATAAAATACCAAAACAACTTCCAAATAAATGGGTTGTTAAGTATCCTTCACTACTTTGGAGGGCTGTGCCTGATTTTCTTGCCACTGTGGGAATTTTACCAATAGTATTGAATAGAAGTCAAATGTTTAAAAAATAAACAAAACTTACTTTCTAAAAACAACTTCACTTAAATCATTTTAGAAACTATCTTTAGAACCTGATACCTATAAAGAAAACATTTTTATTTAAATCTTCATAGGAGAATATGAGTCATCCAATTCATAAACTCTTTCCTCTTATAATGAAACTTTGGTTAGTTCAGAACTTCTATTTCCTTAATGAATTGCCCTTACACGTCCTATATCTGTAGAATCTAAAATAGCTAGGTTTAGAAAGGAGGAATCTAAGCCACATTATCATGGCCAGTGGTCCCCAAACATTTTTAATTACATACCTCATCAATAAAACATTTTAGCATTTGATCATATTCATGTATATTTATTTGTAAATGATATACATGTACTACCGTATAGACTATCATATTACCTATATAGCAAAGTGGACATAAAATAATTTTAGGATTCAAATTAAAATAAATGTCACTATTTTAAAATTTTTATTTTTTAATGGCACAAAAATCCTTTATTCTTCTCTTAGAAATTTTATTATTAATGGTAGTATTTTCATTGACAGCAGTGAATTGAATATATTTCATTTTTTGTAAAGTCTTGATTTGTCTTCATGTTCTGAAAGCATGGTTTCAAATGTCTTTCTAGTCATAATGGCTTCACACTATCATTAATTAATAACTCAAGGCATAATGTACAATGACTAAGGCAGATTGCTAATGAGACTGGATGCGAATCTCTATTAGTTTGTTAGGGTCGCCTTAATAAAGAGCTAAGACTGAATGACTTTAACAACAGAAACTTCTTTTCTCAATGTTCTAGAGGCAGGAAGTCCAAGATCAATCAAAGTGTTGGCATTGGCTTATTGTGAGCTGTTCCTGTGGGGGAAGGATGTGTTCCAGGTCTCTCTTCTTTGCTTGTGGATGTTTTTCCTCTCCCTGGGTCTTCCCATGTTCTTCCCTCTATTCATAGCTCTGTGTCCAAATTTCCTCTTTTATAAGGACACAATTCATATTGATAGAGCCCACCCTAATGATCTCATTTTAACTTAATTACCTCTGTAAAAACCTTATCTCTAAAAAAGGTCACATTCTGAGATACTGGAGGGTTAGAATTTCAAAATATGAATTGGGTGGGGTAGAGACACAATTCAGCTCATAAGAAAATCCATATTTCAAATAGTTTTGTTTATAATGTTGAAGTGATGGGTCAATTTCTTGTCAGATGTGATCACCTCTGTCACTGACTTTGCATAATTATCTGATATTACCTTTATCACATGATTTCAATACAGAAATCATTTAAGACCCTTGCCCATTTCCCATGCTTATATATATAAACTGTAAACCCTCGTAAGATACTGAAAGAAAAGGATGAATGACAGCACTGTTGTGCGGCTCCCTCATGGTACCTTGACCATCTGAAATCTAGACCATCTGAGGGCACTACCAATTTCTTCATTGCATAAAGTTCTGATTCATCCTTTTTTATATTAATTCTAATATATGATAACTAATTTTATATTTAAATACTATATTTTATATTAGTTCTAATAGTTTATGCATACTATATATGTACTTAGTTATAATATATTCTTCCAGTGTGGCAATGGATTGTCTTGTGGGTGTGATCATCCTGTGTTGGAGACCTCTGATCCAGACCACACTTTCTAAAAACTACCTGCACATTTTCAAATTCAGACTGAAAAAGTTATTTATAAGAAGGGCCTGTGGCTGTGATGTAGGCTGTGAAATCTTGTTGCAGTCAAACCAAATCAAAAGGGCCCACAGACTTATGATACTCACTTTCTCTTTTCATTGCCTCCAATACACAGGTATTTAATTGTTCCCTGAGGTTTAAGGCAGTGGACTGAGAATAATACATGCTCCACCTTTCATTAGTTCAATGGATGTTGCTGTTCAAGCCATATTGTTTGGGGCATTTGTTGAAAATGTCATTCAGAAGATATCAACACTTTCTGAGTCATGGTTTGATTGAATTCATAGAATTATGTGATAGAAACCGCATTCTTCACAAAAGTCACAAGGCTATAATGACGACAAGAGTTGAAAATGAAAGATGCCAAATATTCTGATCAATTCAATAAGGCAAAAAGACAAGCTAATTCACTCAGTGTTCCAGGCATTTAACTTCATAGAAGGAATGGAAATATTACATGTTTCCTAAAGAACTACAGAGGTAAAATCTCCTTTGTTTATAATGCATTTGGCCAAGTGTATTCTAGTTCTGGGGGCCTAAATAGGCCATCGAAAGAGCAATATTGCAGAGGCCAAATTATATATTCAGAGGAAATTAACAGCCTGCCAAAAGGAAAGGAGACCTATCAAAAAGAACAAGACGGAACACCCTGTTGAGGTGGCTCTAAAATTCTCAGAGCTGGTCCTGCAACCATAATGCAAAGATTGCAACAAAAGCCAATTAAATGGAGAATGTTTGATGTTTTTCATCCTCCAAGTGCATTCTAAACTGGCACAAAACAATTACTTTCTACAGTTCTGGGTAGAAAGGAAATAGCTCGGGTGAGCATTACAACGGTATCTAATCATGGTACAGCAAAAGTAGAACCAAGTCTGGAGCCTTGGTGCTCGGTGACCTAGGGATACTTACCTCACATCCTGCCCCACCTCACTGATCTTAATTCCCAAACAAACCATGCTTCTGGGTGTTTCTATGACTTGTAATGGTAGTTAGAAGCTAAGTTCATGTCTCTGCTCTATGTAGCTTAAACTATCCTATTCAAGTCACTTTGAGTATCGCCTCTATTTCATTGCCTATATTTCTACAATTGTCCATCTTATTACATCATGATGTTCTTATTTAAACACTAATCTCCCTTACTAGACTACAAGGTCATTAAGATCAGGGATCGTGTCTAATCTTTGTATTTCCAGTGTCAACACAGATACTGACATTTAATAAGTACTCAGTACGTGTTTGGGGGACATAAAAAAATAATAACCTGTTCTACTGTTGAAAATGTTCAAAGTCCCTAGTGTTGTCATACACATGGTCTTATGGACCCCTCACAATAAATTCATTATCAATATTCTTGTTTTAAAGGTGGGAAAATTGTGATCAGAGAAGATAAATGATTTGCTCAAGGTTACAGAGCTTTTAGGAGCAGAAGCAGGACTTCCACCTAGTTTCTGATGCCTAGATTAGTTAATATTTTTTCACCACCCTACAGCAAATTCATGCCTTCTTCTGAGAAAGAAGGAGGCACTCATGCCCAATAGTAAGGGAACCAGAGGCAATATTCTAGGTCTGTAAATGATAGAGTCAGGACCTGTGAGTTGTTTTCTCATACTGATAGAACCTGGAAGGGTAGCCCACTATTCTGTACAACGAGTTAATGGATAAATGAATGAACAAGCTGCCAGACTTCAAGACACAGACAGCAATTTTCATCCGACAATACAGCTCATCATTGGCTTCAGAAACATCCAGATGAGGCCTGAAGACTTTGAGGCTGATTCTGAGAGAAAGTACATGTGGGGTAAATCAGTTCTCATTACAATTGAGACCTTTGTCCCATAAAACAGGCACTGCATTAGATTAGTTCAGCTTATGATTAACTTTTTCCAGAAACTGCAAAGAAGCTAGGCATGTGTCCCTGTCTGCCCAGTGATCACTCCTATGCACTTCCCTTGGGATTCTGAACAGATTTTCTAGAGTAGGGGTACTGAGAGTTCTCAAAAAGAGAGGCTTTGGAAACAGATGGACTTGGGATGAAATCCTGGTTCCTCCCTCACTGCCTGTGTGGTGCTGGACAAGTTATTTAACCTCCGTGTGCCCCAGAGTCCTCGTTGGTAGAGTTGGGTTGATGCTAGTGTCTATGTCATAGGTTTCTGTGAGAATTAAATGGGGCTGAAACAGATGATAATTCGACCAAGGTTTCTTAATTTGGAGCCTTAGGACCTCTGAGGGTCCTCAGATTTTTCTCAAAATTCAAAAGGTCTGTAAGAATGTAACCTTGTGTTTTCAGTTTCATAAAATAAATATTAATGCAACACAGCTGTGTCATCTGGATGAACATGAGATTCTAATAGCTGCCTATGTATTTGTGTTCACAATCAGGTGTACACCAAACTGAGGGCAAATGCTGTTACCGCTCATTGTGCAAGACTTTTGAGGTAATTTGTACATAGAAAAGTGATGGGAAAATTGAATCATTATATGGCTCATGACAGTGTTGAAAATTCAAACATGCAAGCACCTGTACCTTTGCTAAGTGCCAGGCATATGTTGCTGATAAAGATGCAATAAACACTCTTTTGTTAAATTATACTTATTATTTTTCAGTATGGGGAGTGTGCATTCTAAATTGACCAATCTTCAGTAGTTTAAAATGACTTTATAATTAAAATAGCAAAATAATAACAATTACAATTTAAATAATTATTAGCAATAATTAAGATTGTCATGAGTAAAAATAATTATACCAACTCATCTTTCTATTAATATACCTAGCATTGACAATTTAAGTTCAACCAATATCTGCTTTTTAAATTGTCATGAATTTGAATTATATTGGTTGTCATTTTGTTTATATATACATACACGTATCTATATCTATATATAGTTTTGTGTTTTTTTCTTTTTTTTTTTTTTTTTGAGACAGGGTCTCACTCTGTCACCCAGGTGAGAGTGCAGTGGCACAATATCGGCCCACTGCAACCTCCTCCTCCTGGGCTCAAGTCAACCTCCCACCTCAGCCTCCAGAGGAGCTGGGACTATAGGCATATGCCACCATGCCCAGCTAATCTTTTGATTTTTTGTAAAGATAAGGTCTCACTATGTTTCCCAAGCTTGTCTCAAACTCCTAAGTTCAAGGGATCCACCTACCTTGGCTTCCCAAAGTACTAGGATTACAGGTATAAGCCACCATGCCCAGTTTATATTTAATTTGCAAATTTGTTTTAGTTTTTATGATTGTATAGCACACATGTAGTTTTATATTTTTACATATTTCAGAAATTTTATAATAAAAGGTAATAAAGGTAATGTCAAAGATCTGCAAGAATGTATTTTCTTTAAAAGAGATTTGTATATACCCTAGATTACTCAAATTCAGACATTAAACCAGATTATCTCTTTCAAGTTGAAAACCCTCTGATGAAGAAGCTAGTAAGTGCAGGATACAGACAGAAGGGATAGGAACCAATGGGTGTCCTCAGATCATTATGAGACTTTTCATTATAATCATTAAACTTTTTTTTTTTTTTTGAGACAGAGTGTCACTCCATCACCCAGGCTGGAGTGCAGTGGCATGATCTCAGCTCACTCCTTGACCTCCTGGGCTCAAGCAATCCTCCCACCCTAGCCTCCTGAGCAGCTGGAACTACAGGTATGCACCACCACACTCAGTTAATTTTGTTTTGTTTTTGATGGTGGTGTTGTTGTTAGTGGTGGTGGTGGTAGAGACAAGGATTGAGAGTGAGTTGCCTGGGTTGGTCTCAAACTCATGGGTTCAAATGATCCTCCCACCTCAGTCTCCCAAAGTGCTGGGATTACAGGCATAAGTCACCACACTCAGCCCAAAATATTTTTTCTGTCTGCTTTCCTACAAGGAGAAAGTAAAGACAGCAGAGATATTCTAGTTGATCAAGAATGAAATGCTACCATGCAAATTCAAAACTATAAAGGGAAGCATCTCACACTTTGCATGGTTGTTATCACTCATCACTCAGAGGTGAGTAGACAGGGAAAGAGCTAGTAGTTACCATCTAGTCAAATAAGGACTGTCTTGTCCGTGGAGGATTCATTACAGAACTGCTCTTAATATTTGTGAGCTACAAAGTCTACACATCTGAGTGGATTAACCCAGCAGTTTTGTTGTAGGAACCCAGCTGGAAAGTGTTTCTAAGCGACTGATAGCAGCTCCTGTTTTCTTCAAGCCTAAACAATGACAAAGACATTTCTTTTTAAAGTTCCGGGGAGGGTGGGAAGGGTACGGCTTTTAAAATGTGTAGTGTTTATTCCTAGGTTAGCATCCTCTTTGCCTCTATTGATGAGTGGCACCTCTCCCTTTCATTTAAATTCACTAGTTTGGTGATTATGTGGTTCCAGAGGAGAAGGCAGAAGTGATAGTGCAGCAGAATTCCCACTCCTGTAACCCATGTGCCAAGTTACAATCTGATAGATTCATGTAATAGGTTTCTAAATTGTGGAGTCAGACACAAAAGGTCATCAGCAGATGGTGAAACTGGTTGGGCCAAGCTACGGGAATAAGCCACCCTGAAGGGCACACTGCCTTGGACTGGTGCAACATCACACGTGCTTTCTTCCTTCTTTTAGTCCTAACGTGAATGGATCTTCTCAAGTACATGAAGTACTAGAGACCAGAGGAGGACATCTAACCCCAGACAGCAAAAATACAGGATGTGCACAGATGCTTGGTGGGAGAGATAAGACCAATAACCATGACAGTGACTCACTACAGCAATCTGTGCCTCTTTCGCAAACATTTGAACTCAAGGTTTAGATTGAGTGAGTTAACTGTAGATATAACTAGATGTATAAAGACACAAAAAGACAATAATGACAGCTTGATATTGTGAACAGTTACTGGGTCCTGAGCAATGATTTAAACATGTTACACCCATTATCTCATTTGATCCTTCAACAAGTCTATGAGGTAGGTAGCATTAGTATTCCCATTTTTCAAGATCTGGAAACTGAAGCCAAGAGAGATTAGGTAAAAGTGCCTGATAGTACACATAATAAGCCAGAATTCTAACTCAAGTAATCTCATTCCAGGACTCCAAATAAGCCACTATGCTGGGAGCAGAGATGGGGAAGAATTGCTGAGTCATGATAAGAGAAGGCACTACAGGAAGAAACAGTGACAAGCAGCTGGACAAGCAATGAGTCAGCCTGGGTGGTCACTCCAGATGCTCCCAGACACATCCCAGTTTCTGGGATGCCTTCTGTGAGTGGTTTGTCACATATGTCCTAGTTGTGCAACTGTTCCTGGGTTCCTATGAAGCCTAATCTCATTTCCACAAGTATCCTTGTAATAAACCTTCTCCATTGCTTTGGAAAAACTGTGGATAAATTCTCTTGCCTCCCAAAAGCCTAACCCTGGAGTAAACTGGAAATGATTCTCCAGCACTGGTTCTCAAACTTTAGTGTATATCAAAATCACCTGGAGGTTTGTTAAACCAGATTGCTGGGCTCCACCCCCAGAGTTAGTGATTCACTAGGTCTGGGAGGGACCCAAAAATGTCCGTTTCTAACAAGATCCCTGGTGATGCTGATGCCACAGATGCAGGAACCATATTTTGAAAATGGCTAATTTAGAGCCTCACTAACCCCAACGTGGAGATGCCCAGAAACAGCGGCCTCAACTGGGAGCTTGTTAGAAATGCAGGGTCTCAGCACCCACACAGGCCTACTGAACCACACTCTGCATTTTAAAACCCCAGGTGCTTTGTGTTCATGTAAAGTTAGAGAAGCACTGCTAGAAATATCAGGAAGCCACACACAGAGGCTAATTTAGCAGGTTGGGAGTGTGGCCTGGGCATGCGAACTTCTCGGATCTCTCTCTGTGATTCTAATGTGCAGCCAAGGTTGTGAACTGCTAACCTTTTGGTGACATATTGACATTTTCTTTTCCCCCACACCAATGTACAGGATATGTACTTCTCAAGGAAAAAGAGTGGTCACTATATGTATTAAACTGACAGAAAAGGAAAAATAGAAATAGCATATGTCTTAGATCTCCATTTTGGCGAAGACAGGCTTCAGCTATAAAGAATCAAAGAATTAAATGAGACCAACGAAGTGAAATCATTTCTGAACCCGGTAAATATCACTGCAGCACTGATCTGCTGACCCAGCAGAGGATCAGAAAGAAAAATCTACTCATCTCAAATGAGTATTTACTCTCAATATGATGTGTTTCACTAGCCTCCTGTCCTCTAGAACACTTTTTTTCCCTTGCACTTTTTTTTCTAAGTATGTGTGTAGCTTTAGACAAATTATTCCAATTCTCTGCACCTCAAGTTTATCAAATAAAAATCAAGAATAATCTGTAGCTCATAGTTGTGGAGACTGAGTTGGATTCTGTATGAAGTGCCCAGCGCAGGCCTGGCCATCTAGTGAGAGCACAGTGTATGGTCTACGTGGGAGAACTCCTCAGTTCGGAACTTTAATGATTAGGTAGCTAATGATCTATAATATCCTCCTTAGCACCTGTTAATCTCACTTTAATAAGGAGAGTATGTCTGGCCTTTTACAGGAAGCCACAGATACTCCAGCCGGCAAGGTTGGAGGCAAGGCTGGATCTGGACCAAAGAGGCTGGTCAGCAAGTGCTTGGGAGCCAAGTACTGAAAACATTCATCAGAAATGTTTCCTGCAGCTTTAATGGCCTGTAGACTGGGCAGGAGGCAGCTCTCTAAATTTACTGAAGTCAGAAGTTCAGGATGGGAACCTGTTTAGAAAGTGTGGGGCACAGCATTTCAGGGGTTGTGGTCATCTCCAGGAGAGTAGAGTAGGTTGCGAAGAGGCGAGTACTTCTACAGAATCTAAAGCCATCATTTTGACATAGGAAATATGGAGGGGAAGGGATTGAGAAGAAAAGTTAAACAACTTTTTCAAGTGTGTTTCCCCCACACTTCTCTCTTATCCTCCTTTGTCTGAGCTCTTCCATAGGTGGGTATTTTAAAAGATGCCTTTTCCAGCAGAAGTTTTGTAATACTTTAAAAATGCTCAGAGGCATTTTTCCAATTTGGAGTCAATATACTTTGTATACTGATGAGATACTGCAGTTAAGCAATTAGCTGTCTGCAACTAGTTAATTAAGAGATACTGCAGTACCTTGGCCTCAAGCATTAAGCAAGTCTAGCTGATAAGCTGGAAATTGGCAAATAAGAGGATTGACAAGACACAAGAGCATAATGCAACACTCAGGAATTTGTTTTTCCAGTGGGTAAATGAGTGAGTGCCACCTAAAGTCGTACAGGCGCGTCTTTTAGGAAGCCCAAATATTGTCAGGAAAGCAGAGACTTTCAACTGTTGGAAAATCTAGCAGTAAACAGAATTCTTCCTAAATTTCATTCTGTTTTTCCTTTTCCTATCACCCTAGTCCTGAAATTACTGAATTCAAGGGGAGAGTTAAGACTGAGAAACCCTTGATGTTGCCACCTGGTAGGGTCACAACTAGCAGAGACCTTGAGTGGACTTTTAAAAGGCAGCTTTTCCTCTAGCCAGACCCTTGCCCTTTCTCTAGCATCCAGCTTGCTGAGTAGGACTGAACTGGACTCTACCTACACTCACCCTTTGGGAATTCATGCTCAACCTACACAACCGTAGGCAGGACCCCCACCTCTCACCCATCCAGATCAAAGGAAAACTAGACTTTGGAGAGTACATCCTCTCGGAGAAGAGATCAGATCATTTCTCCCTACCTTGGAAGGAAAAGAACATTTCCAAGTGAAAGGTCTTGTCTGCTACTCACCTACAACGCAAGTCCCACAGTGCCTTGAGTGTTTGCGAATGTCTCCTCACACCTAGAAATGCCCCACTAAGGGACATCTGCATTTCTTGGAGCTGAGAATCACCTATTGGTGAGTGGAGTAGGAAACAGAGGAATAGTATCAGAATCTGGGCGGGCCTTCCACATGCCCACCTGAAGACCATGATGTGTGATCACGCCCCATAGGAGCATACCCTCTCCCACTCCCTGCTCCCATCGCTTGCAAATTATTATGTAATGAGAAAATGCTGAAAGAGTATACACACGTGAAGAAGATCAAAGCAGAAAACAAATTGGGAAATTACAGATGCCTCTTTAAGTCAAAGCACAAGACTATTTGAATTGTATCTCTGTTCCACACAGTGTTCTTCAATGCTATGCACATTGTGAGCTGCACTGACTACCTGCATACGAATCACTTGGATACATGTTAAAAATACATCCTAGGCTTACTAAATCTGAATTACTAGGAAGAGAACTAGAAATCTACATCTTTTAACAAAGTCTCCGGGTGACTTTTATGTATTCCGAAGTTTGTGAATGACTAATCTACCAGGACGGGTATCTTATACAGTCAATGTTTGTTTATGTATCAGAATCTGGGAGGGCTTTCCACACACCCACCTGAAGACCAAGTGTGACCACACCCCCATAGGAACGTGCCCTCTCCCACTCCCCAATCCCATCGCTTATGATTCTTTCACATTTAGAGAGTGGGCAGTGAATCCTCAATGTCATTTACACAGGTATCTATTAGCCCTAACCTAGTATAATTCTACTTGACTGTAAGCACAGAACAGCAATCTAACTTCCACTGGCCATAAATAATCATGAGCTTTTGCTAAGCTGTTTCCATTGAACTTATATGGGATCAATCATCCAGTTCTGAAACTGCCCTAAAACCAATCATGTCTCAAATATGTGCCTGTTATCATGTATCCCCATTCACTCTGTTTTCAAATCTTGGGACAGTGCTGAGAAGAAGCTCTTTGATGAAAGAGTGAAGGTGTAGCTGGGATGGAAGGAGAAACACCTGAGTAGGTCAACTTGTCTCTGAACAAGGCAGTCCATTTCCTGGCCACATTCAGAACCTCCTTTTTAGTGCCCATAGAAGACTCCATGAAGTTAAAGGGTGCAAAGGGCACAAAGGGCTTTAGGACAGACCAGGAGAACAGCTTTAAAATAGCCAGGGTGTATTAGTTTCCTATTGCTGCTATAGCAAATTGCCACAAGTTTGGTGGCTTAAAACCACACAGATTTATGATTTTATAGTCCTCTTTTAGTTAAAAAATCTGGTATACGTCTCACTAGGCTAAAATCAAGGCACCAGCAAGGCCGCATGCATTCCTTTCTGTGGGGTCTAGGTAGGACGTTTCCTTGCCTTTTCCAAGTTCTAGAGGCTGTTCTACACTTGTTGGCTTGTGACCTCCTTCCTCCATCTACAAAGCCACAAAGGCAAGGCCAGTCCCTCTCATATTGCATCCCGCTGAGCTCCTCTTGTACCTCACTATTCCACAGGTAAGGACCCCTGTGACTGTACTGGGTCCATCAAGATAATCAAGCATAATCTCCCCATTGTAAGGTCAGCTGATTGACAACCTTAATTCCATCTGCAACCTTAACTCCCCTTTGCATGTAAGCAACATATTCACAGGTTCCAGGTGTGAGAACATGTACATCTTGAAGGGGAGGGTGATTATTCTGCCTACCACACAGGAGAACTCTGAACCCTAGTTAAGGATGAGAGCAGGTGTCATAAACACCACATGTCAATTCCAAGATATGAGGTTAGGCTACAAATAGGAAAGTAAATCTAGTGATCAGAAGCAGGAGGGATTGAAGCAAACCAAGTTGCAGAACAGGCAAGAGGTTAAAGTGGTTCAGGACTCACACAGAGATTTATGCAGAGAGTTGAAGGCTTGCTTTCACAGGATGCCAGTTGGATTGTGGCACCACTCATGAGCTTGAAAGGACGTGTAGGTCCAGACAAAATTTCACTGATGCTATCTCATCTCTCAATCTCTTACCATTTTTCATAATTCTCCTGCTTACTTTTCTCTCTTCTGTTCAGCTCTCTGATCTCTTCCATATCTTCCTCCTAACCCTTACTCTTTCTTCAAAGATAAATGAAAGAAAATCAACTATATATAAAATTGGGGGGAAATTAATGTTTTTACAGTATTTTCTGAATTTCATTAGAAACATACTACATGCCAGTGACATCTGGTTTGATTATAACATTCTAAGAGGCATTGCCTTGTATTCATCTTTGAAAAAAGTTGCAAAAGTTTTACATACATTTTAGCACCTATTACAAAGAATCTAACAGTGTCATAAATCCAGTAAACATTAAAATGTAAATTGATGGTGACAAAAAAGTATTTAAACATTGTTTCAGGGGAAAAACAAGAGGTCAACCTGAGGTTCAGAGTTAAAGGAATTGCTGAGGAATAGATAATGCTACTAGGAACCCTGGCTGAAATACGCTGGAATGTAGGAAAAATTGGATTCCTGTTCTACTAGCTGCAGTTCTGCCTGGAGCAGATTTTTTTTTCCTTTCTTTTTTTTTTTTTTTTAATGATACTTTAAGTTCTGTGGTACATGTGCAGAACATGCAGGTTTTGCTACATAGGTATACACATGTCATGGTGGCTTGCTGCACCCATCAACCCATCATGTACATTAGCTATTTCTCCAAATGCTACCCCTTCCCTTACCCCTCACCCCCTGACAGGCCCCAGTGTGTAATGTTCCCCTCCCTGTGTCCATGTGTTCTCATTTTTCAACTCCCACTTGTGAGTGAGAACATGCAGTGTTTGGTTTTCTGTTCCTGTATTAGTTTGCTGAGAATGATGGTTTCCAGCTTCATCCATGTCCCTGCAAAGGACATTAAGTCATTCTTCTTTATGGCTGCATAGTATTCCATGGTATATATGTACCACATTTTCTTTATCCAGTCTATCATTGATAGGCATTTGGGTTGGTCCCAAGTCTTTGCTATTGTGAATAGTACTACAACAAACATACGTGTGCATGTGTCTTTATAGTAGAACGATTTATAATCCTTTGGGTATATACCCAGTAATGAGATTGCTGGATCAAATGGAATTTCTAGTTCTAGATCCTCGAAGAATCGCCACACTGTCTTCCACAATGGTTGAACTAATTTTCACTCCCACCAACAGAGTAATAGCATTCCTATTTCTCCACATCCTCTCCAGCATCTGTTGTTTCCTGACTTTTTAATGATCGCCATTCTAACTGGCGTGAGATGGTATCTTGTTGTGGTTTTGATTTGCATTTCTCTAATGACTAGTGATGATGAGCCTTTTTTCATATGTTTGTTGGCTGCATAAATGTCTTCTTTTGAGAAGTGCCTGTTCATATCCTTTGCCCACTTTTTGATGGGGTTGTTTGTTTTTTTCTCCTGGCGCAGACTGTTTTGAATCTCCTAATTGGAGCAGATTTCAGCATGTGTCTGTATTTCTGTATTAGATGCTGGTACAGAATCATCCATGACCTTAAGTCATCATTCTCTGCCTCTGGCTCAGAAAGATTGTTGTATTCCACTGACTGTTCACTTTTGTGTTGGGTTTATTTTAAATTATAACAATAATAAATGCTCAATTTATCTTCCCAAAATTCAAACCATGCAGAAATGCATGAAGAGGAAAAGTCACTGCTCTACTCCTCCCCCATTCCACCTTCTCTCCCTGCAAAATAACCATTAAAGGGTATATATTCTTCCTGGCCTTTCTGTGTGTCACACAGAGGTATATGAGCATATAGGTATATCATTTTTGTTATTCTCATTAACTTGCTTTTTGCACTCAATACATCCTGGATATCCATCCATGGAAGTATAATTAATTCAACCACCTTTTTAATTGGTTTCATAAAGAGAAAAATGCCCTGTGATTTGTTTAACTCCTCCTTTGTGGATAGATATTTACTTAGTTTCAGGATTTTTTTTAAGTATATAATGATTAATTTCATTTGCTTTTTCCTGATCAGTTTCAACTGTATTTTGATGCTTCATTTGAAGGCTATTAGGCTCCTGTGGATCCTTTGGAAGGTTGCTGTGGTCACCAATACACAGTGTCAGGCCACCTGGAGTTAATCTGGAACAAAGCAAACTTCTCTCCTCTATCCATAGGCTCCCTCTTCCCTCTCTGTGAACTAACACAGAGGCTTGTGGGACTGAAATCAATAGTTCTCATGGGGCAAGTCATCAAGTTTGGGGAATATCTTAGTCTTTAATCCTAAATTTATGGAAGAATATTGGGCAACAATCTCTGAGAATTCTCACAATGGTATTTAAAAAGAGAATATGGATTTTAGAGTCAGATGAATCTAAATCCTCCACCTGTTAAATTAATGATCTTGATCAAAACACTAAGCATTTCTGTTAAGGGTGCTCTCAGGGTTGCTGCAAGAATTAAATGGAATATTAGATACTCAACAAATTTAAGAGTTCCTTTCATCTTCTTGTCTCCTTCTGTGTAGCCCCCTTGAATACCTGGGTCTCTCCTTCAACTCCACAAGGCACCAGTGCCAGCCAATATAGTCTTGTCCTCTCCTTGAATCATGGACTGGAGGCTGTTATTTGGCCTCGGTTCAGCCAGCTGATTTCTCTGAAGACTGGGTTTTTGTCCTTGCTCTTCGTTCACCTCATATTTAGAAAGGAAAGATTTTCTTGAAGGACACTACCCCACCTAATTGTCCCATCCTCTTTTCTCTAAAGCTTAAAAGCCTCTGGATTCCAAAGCCTGCCTGACATTGGATCAAAATTGCCAAGCTTGGATTTAGACTTGACCTTCTCTTATTCATCATTCCCTTCATCTCCCCCCACTCCATAATTCAGTCTCCATTTATGTTTCTGTGCCCCCATCCCCTCCAATCTGGCCCTCCTGTGCTGGTTCTACCATAGCTTTCCTTTGCTAGAACAATGAGGCACTGCCGTTTAGTCTATTAGGCTCCCGAAGTTCACCTGGGCTGACTGTTTATCTTGGTTCTAGTAAATAATGCTGATGAAGTGAAGGAAGTAAAGTTGTCCAAGAGAAAGGGATGTTTCTGCTCCTCTCTGTCCCTCTTTCTTGCCTATTAGTCACTCACGGTACAGGAAGCTCCCCTTTCTCCCAAATTGGGAAAATTTATCAATCTATGGAGATAAATCTCTGATAAAGTCAACTAAATCAATGAGCACACAATAGCCCATTATGGGAGCAATGGGTGGGAGTGGAAAACAAAATTAGCCACTAATATTCCACAGATCTGATATCTAGTTAAAACCTCATAGAAACTAATCAAAGCTTTCACCTTTTTGTATTTGTATCTGGCTCTGTTATTATTAGAGTTATATCTAAGTGCTTTTCTGAAACATATGCAAATATGTTTGCCAGAATGGCAGAGGCATAGTGTCAAGCATTCTGCTTTCATTAACAAATCTATCAGAACTTGCCTCTTAGCTTTATCACTAAGACCATTAGTGTCTTTAAGTATTAAGTAATCATAATAATAAAGAAGGAAAATGTACATAATTTGCAGAGGTGCTATCTGTATTCACTAGGATATTATTTCAGCTGTTTAAACAGAGACCAAATCACAATAGCTGAAAACTAGATAAAAGGTGACTTCTCTCATTAAAGTTCAACCAGATAGGTTCAGCAGGTAGACACTCTGCTCCACAAGATCATCCAGGGATCAAAGCTCCTTCTGTCTTATTTTGCCATTTCTTACAGTGTTGTTCTTGTCATGGTCTAAACCAGCTTACTCCACTGCCACATTCATCCATCAGCCTATGGGAAAAGGGAAAAAGGATATGGAAGGCAAGCAGCTTCCTTTTGGGAACATGATCTAGAATTACGGATATTATTTCTGCTCACATGCCATTGGCCAGAACTTGGTTGTGTGGCCACACCTTGCTAAGAGAAACTGTGAAATGTAATTTCTTTTTTTTTTTTATTAATTATTATGCTTTAAGTTCTAGGGTACATGTGCACAACGTGCAGGTTTGTTACATATGTATATATGTGCCAAGCTGGTGTGCTGCACCCATTAACTCATCATTTACATTAGGTATATCTCCTAATGCTATCCCTCACCCCTCCCCTCTCCCCACAATAGGCCCCGGTGTGTGATGTTTCCCTTCCTGTGTCCAGGTGATCTCATTGTTCAGTTCCCACCTATGAGTGAGAACATGCAGTGTTTGGTTTTCTGTTCTTGTGATAGTTTGCTGAGAATGATGGTTTCCAACTGCATCCATGTCCCCACAAAGGACACGAACTCATCCTTTTTTATGGCTGCATAGTATTCCATGATATATATGTGCCACATTTTCTTAATCCAGTCTGTCACTGATGGACATTTGGGTTGATTCCAAATCTTGGTATTGTGAATAGTGCTGCAATAAACATACGTGTGCATGTGTCTTTATAGCAGCATGATTTATAATCCTTTGGGTATATACCCAGTAATGGGATGGCTGGGTCAAATGGTATTTCTAGTCCTAGATCCTTGAGGAATCGCCACACTGTTTTCCAAATTTACAAAAAAAAAAAAAAAAAAAAAAACAACCCCATCAAAAAGTGGGCAAAGGATATGAACAGACACTTCTCAAAAGAAGACATTCATACAGCCAATAGACACATGAAAAAATGTTCATCATCACTCGCCATCAGAGAAATGCAAATCAAAACCACAATGAGATATCATCTCACACCAGTTAGAATGGCAATCATTAAAAAAGTCAGGAAACAGCAGGTGCTGGAGAGGATGTGGAGAAATAGGAACACTTTTACACTGTTGGTGGGACTGTGAAATGTAATTTCTAATTGAACAGTCATGTGTCCACTTAGACTTCAGGTGGTTCTGTTACCAAACTTCACCATGCCACATATACAACTTCTAGTCTACTTAAAAATATATATTTTAATAATCATTTCCCCATGCTGTCAATAAATCTTCATGAACATCATCTTTAATGACAATGTAATGGTTGTACATATGGAAGTATTTCCCTGCTGTCAAACATGTAGGTAGTTTCCAGTTGGGGATTTTATAAATTGTACTGCAGTTAATATCTGCCATATGAATCTTTATTTGCTTTTCTGGTTATTTCCTTGGTATTTATTCCTACAGGTAAGACTGTTTTACTGAAAAGTTATACCAATTAACCTTCTCCTCACAAGCAAATGAGGGAGCCAAATTTTACACCACCATCACTTGCAGGAATTTGGTCTTATTTTTTATCTTTGCAAATTTGATCAATTGAAAATTATATCTAATTATAATTTTAAATTTCATTCCTTTAATTATTAGTGCATTTATTAACCATGAATTTTAACATGTTTCAGATATTTATTAATTATTTGTATTATTTCTCATAAGAATTCATCTTTGCCCATTTATCATCTTAGCTTTGTTCCAACTGTAAAACAAGATAGTAATAGTACCTGCATAATAGGGTATGGTGAGAATCAAATAAGAAAAGGAATGACAGAAACTTTGTTTCTTCTGGTTTCTTCTGAACACTTTCTGAAGACTTGGGCTCAGTCTATGTTGTAGCTGCAATGGAGTGGTCTGAAGAGCCCTCATCACTCTGCCACACAATCCCATCTTATTTTCTTAATTGTACTGATGATGATCAAAGATTCTATTTTTCAATGGTTTACTTATTTTTGTCCCTCTCCTTCCCCACTAGAACCAGGCCCTGGTCTCTCTCCTCTACTGATATTTCTCTGCCACCAAAACAGCATCTGGCACACAGTAGATGCTCAATTTGCATTTTCTAGATAAATAAATAAACCTGCTTCCCTCACTGCCAGAATCTCTTGACCTTGTTAAAAACGTAGGCATAGTCTTCAATTAGGTCTTTTCCAAAGACAAGATGTGATGCCCCCAACAAACCCTCCCACATTCATGCACGCTCACTAGCTCATGCTTCTAGGCTCTTGTTGCCTCGGCCCCCATCTGTCACGTTTACAATCCCAATTGAAAGTGCCACCACCAGTTGCTCCCTAACATTCCACTGAACTGCATCACACATCTGGCATGGTTTCTACTGAAACATATACGTTTCTAATTAGGAGAAGTTTCTAATATAGTCTCTAAGCAAGAAGGAAAAGAGAAAACCAAAAAGAGGAGAAGAACTCTGATCTGGCTGACTATAAAATGTTATCCTCATACAGAAAGGAATGTGGCTGCCTGACTTTCTGGTTGGAATCTGTGAGCTAGCAACAGGCTGTGTTGGTAACAGAGAGCTTTTTCGTATCCTCTGCCAGATGATGTGTACTTTTCCATGCCACAGGGTGGAACAAATAGAATCCATGACCGTGTTTCTCAATCCAACACCACTGATACGGCAGGATTTGTAAATTCTCAAGCCCAGCACGTAGTCTTTCTATATCTGGCTTATCAGAGCTGTTGCAATTAAAAAATATATACTTGTACATTTTGAGAGGGATTTTCATGGGGTGTTAAGAGAGAACAGATGTGGTCCCTCTATCTAGATTAAAAGTCTAGTTAATATCAGATTTTAAATTTGTTTTGTTTAGCATGCAGTAAGAGGTATTGTACGTTTTTTCTTCAATGTCTTGTCCTGTTTTACTTTTGTTATTTCGGAATAAATATGAATAGTTTCAAATGCATCGTAATATTTGAAAATTAATTTCATTTAAATTGGCAACTATTATGGTCTATAGGAATAAACATTTTTGAGACCCAGTAATTAAGTAATTAAATTTCAGAGTCTCTTTGACAAACTAAAAAGCAGGGAGAACGTATGAATTGTTTTTGGAACTTAGGGCTGAATACTCCCTAGTAAAAATGTGAGCTATCTTTCTGAAGTTCCCATGGAAGGCATACCTCCAGTTCTCTCAATTCAGAAGCCTCTCTCAACCTCTGCTTCTCTTCCTGCATCTACTCAGTTCCTTTCTGAATTGAATGGAAGTCCTCTTTAATAAACCTACTTCAAAAGTATGTTCTGACCACCCTTAACCCCAGATCTTCCCATCTTGAAATAAGGGAAAATACCCTCTTCTCTCATTGTTCTATTTAAAAGTCTCTATAAACTCATGAAAAGACTGCATGTTACTTTAGAGTCACACAAGATACATTTTTACTGGAGATTCACTGGCAAGGGAATAAATGGCCAGATAAATCTCTTAATGTGTCCCATTGTCTCACTATGAACTAAATATTTGTTTTACAAGGCTCTCTATCATGGCCAACATTCAGCATGCCTGAAACTAAAGCAGACTTAGTTGTTTCTTCAGTCTTTTCCAGATACAGCCTGGGATTTACATCTGGGGAGCAAGGATATAGCAGCCCAAGAATAATTAGGTGGGGCAAGATATTTACCCTGATGAACAAGGCACTGACATGGCAAGCTAACCAAAATATCCCCAGTCATGGATACAATGACAAACTCTCTCTCTCAAAGTCCTCCTGTCTTACTGTTGTTTGAGTGATTATACCTAATTCCATTTCAATTCCTCTCAATGTTCCTCACAAATTGATGACCTAATACTTCATGCCGGGATATTCCTGGTTATACTGGAATTCTAAGGCATTTTAATTATCGTTATGCTTTCAGGGATATTGATTTCTACAATACAGAAAATGTTGAAACTTACAAGTCTGTGAAACCAGAACTTACAAAACCTATCTTGTTTTGAGTAGCATGGAAGCTGTCAAGGGATAAATTGGTATTTAATAAAATCATCTTTTTATGATTACCATGGGAACTCTCCACAGTAAACAAATACAGATGCTGAAAAGGAATAAAATACACAGCACCTCTGGCATATATTAATATAAAGGCAACGTAAAATGGCATACAAATATACAAAATTCTAAAATAACCTGTCTAAAATCAGAACAATGTTTAAAAGTTTCCAAGGTTTTCAGTTTAGAAGACCAATTTTTTTACAAAGTTCTAGTATGTCAACAAAAGTGGGCATCAGTAAGACCTAGCCCAGTAGCTAATGAATCTGGAAGATTCAATCTAAACAGGACTATCTTTTTTTCCACAGTATTTTAAAAGACATTACATATCAGATGTTCCAAGATTATTCTTCAGAAGAGTTCAGAGAAATGACTTTGATAATGACAGCTTTGAATGTGGGCAGATCTTCATTTCTAAGAGGATATCTGAAACTAGGTTGTGGCAGTGACAGTCACAGGATCCTATAAGCAAGGTCACTGTTAGGAAAGGCAGTAGCATGCCATCCTCCCAGCTGATAGGAATGGGCCTTGGGCCTGAAATACTTCCTGACCAAGAGATAAAGAGTCCTCACAGCCTGTGCTGGACTTATCACCTTGGGTGGGAATATCTTTCCCTGTTTCAGACTCAATGTATCTCCTTTGTTCTGCATAAGCATGTGTGTTGTTTGGCACCTGGCCAACCCCATGATTATATCTGTCCCCTGTGGAAATGGAATGGCATTATTCCTCCACTATAGCACAAGACAGGTGTGTGCAGGCCAATGACCCTGTGCCAGCTGCCACGAGGGACCCCCGGCCATGGAGGACCAACACCTACCACTGAAGCTGACCTCACTCCATCTCTTATCTATATGAGTGAAGCATTACTCCATCCAGTACTTCACTGCTTTGAGTTTTCCTTAGAGACTCCAAAACCAAGATGCAGTGGGCAAAAGTGCTGCTACTTCTGCTTCTGATAATAGGCAACAGAGGCCACTTGCTTGATAGTCATGCTTTAGATGTTGCAAGAGTCCTGCCTCATAAACACCTTAGAATGAGAATAAGTTGAAAATGCTTAGCTACCTGCTGTAGCAGATGAGCTTCCAAGTTATTCTGCAGGACTTGTAACATCACACAGACATCGCTAAGATGGGTTCATCCAGAGGCGATGCGGAGGGAACACTGAACACTGTTTGTCTTGAAAAAGTTGCAAAAACTCCTAGGAAAAGCAGTGTACTGACCTGGATTTAATTTGTGAACCCAACCCAATGGTGAGCCAACAATGAACTCACTGAGTTGCAATAGGCCATCGAGGCTATGTGATCTAAACACTTACATCATTATTTCACAGAGGCCAGCCTGCCAAACAGCTCTATCAGAATCCACCTGGGGGAACATTCTTTTTTTTTTTTTTTTTTTTTTTTTTTTTTTTTAATACTTTAAGTTCTGGGATACATGTGCAGAACATGCAGGTTTGTTACATAGGTATACACATGCCATGGTGGTTTGCTGCACCCATCAACCCATCACCTACATAAGGTATTTCTCCAAATGCTATCCCTCCCCTAACCTCCTACCCCCTGACAGGCTCCAGTGTGTAATGTTCCCCTCCCCGTGTCCATGAGTTCTCATTGTTCAACTCCCACTTATGAGTGAAAACATGCAGTGTTTAGTTTTCTGTTCCTGTGTGTGTTTGCTGAGAATGATGGCTTCCAGCTTCATCTATGACCCTGCAAAGGACATGAACTCATTCTTTTTTATGGCTACATAGTATTCCATGGTGTTTATATGCCACATTTTCTTTATCCAGTCTAACATTTACGGCATTTGGGTTGGTTCCAAGTCTTTGCTATTGTGAACAGTGCTTCAATAAACATACGTGTGCATGTGTCTTCATAGGAGAATGATTTATAATCCTTTAGACATATACCCAGTAATGGGGTTGCTGGTTCTAGACCTTTGCAGAATAACTAACACATTGTCTTCCACAATGGTTGAACTAACTTACACTTCCACTAACAGCATAAAAGTGCTCCTATTTCTCCACATCCTCTTCAGCATCTGTTGTTTCCTGACTTTTTAATGATCACCATTCTAACTGGCATGAGATGGTATCTCACTGTGGTTTCGATTTGCATTTCTTTAATGACCAGTGATGATGAGCTTTTTTTTATATGTTTCTTGGCCACATAAGTATCTTTTTTGGAGAAGTGTCTGTTCAGATCCTTTGCCCAGTTTTTGATGGGGTTATTTGTTTTTTTCTTGTAAATTTGTTTAAATACTTTGTAGATTCTGGATATCAGCCCCTTGTCAGATGGATGGATTGCAAAAATTTTCTCCCATTCTGTAGGTTGCCTCTTCACACTGATGATAGTTTATTTTGTGTGCAGAGGTTCTTTAGCTTAATTAGATCACATTTGTCAATTTTGGCTTTTGTTGCCATTGCTTTTGGTGTTTTAGTCATGAAGTCTCTGCCCATGCCTATGTCCTGAATGGTATTGCCTAGGTTTTCTTCTAGAGTTTTTATGGTTTTAAACATTGACGTCTTTAATCCATCTTGAGTTAATTTTTGTATAAGATTTAAGGAAGGGGTCCAGTTTCAGTTTTCTGCATATGGCTAGCCAGTTTTCCCAACACTATTTATTAAATAGGGGATTCTTTACTCATTGCTTGTTTTTGTCAGGTTTGTCAAAGATCAGATGGTTGTAGATGTGTGATGTTATTTCTGAGGCCTTCATTCTGTTCCATTGGTCTATACATCTCTTTTGGTACCAATACCATGCTCTTTTGGTTACTGTAGCCTTGTCATATAGTTTGAAGTCAGGTAGTGTGATGCCTCCAGTTTTGTTCTTTTAGCTTAGGATTGTCTTTGCTATGCAGGCTCTTTTTGGGTTCAATATGAAATTTAAAGTAGTTTTTTCTAATTCTGTGAAGAAAGTCAATGGTAGCTTGATGGGCCATTTTCACGATATTGATTCTTCCTATCCATGAGCATGGAATGTTTTTCCATTTGTTTGTGTCCTCTGTTATTTCGTTGAGCAGTGGTTTGTAGTTCTCCTTGAAGAAGTCCTTCACATCCCTTGTAAGTTGTATTCCTAGGTATTGTATTCTCTTTGTAGCAATTGTGAATGGAAGTTCACTCATGATTTGGTTCTCTGTTTGTCTGTTATTGGTGTATAGGAATGCTTGTTATTTTTGCACATTGATTTTGTATCCTGAGACTTTACTGAAGTTGTTTAACAGCTGAAGGAAATTTTGGGCTGAGATGATGGGGTTTTCTAAATATACAATCATGCCATCTGCAAACAGACAATTTGGCTTCCTCTCTTCCTCTTTGAATACGCTTTATTTCTTTCTCTTGCCTGATTGCCCTCCCCAGAACTTCCAATACTATGTTCAATAGTAGTGGTGAGAGAGGGCATCCTTGTCTTGTGCCAGTCTTCAAAGGGAATGCTTCCAGCTTTTGCACATTCAGTATGATATTGGCTGTGGTTTGTCATAAACAGCTCTTATTATTTTGAGATCTGTTCCATCAACACCTAGTTTATTGAGAATTTTTAGCATGAAGGGGTGTTGAATTTTATCAAAGGCCTTTTCTGCATCTATTGAGATGCTCATGTGCTTTTTATCATTGGTTGTGTTTGTGTGATGGGTTACATTTATCGATTTGTGTGTGTTGAATTTGTGTGTGCATCCCAGGGATGACGCCGACTTGATCATGGTAGATAAGCTTTTTGATGTGCTGCTGGATTCGGTTTGCCAGTATTTTATTGAGGATTTTTCTCGTCGATGTTCATCAGGGATATTGGCCTGAAATTTTCTTTTTTTGTTGTGTCTCTGCAGGTTTTGGTATCAGGATGATGCTGGCCTCATAAAATGAGTCAGGCAGAGGTCAGCGGTTCCTGTCCACAAGGCCTAGAAGAAGAAGCACAGTCACAACCATGAAGTGGGGTTTAGAGAAAGCTGCTCAGTGCTGAAAATAATCAAATTCTGAGCAGGTTATCCACACAGGGACACAGGCATGGCAGGACCAAAGAGGTGAGTGGAACTGGACAAACCTGGGGCTTGGTCATAAGAATAGGACAGAGGCCCAGTCTTTAAAGCTAACACAGAATTAAGGGGCATTAGTACTTGTTGAGCATCCACTCTGTGGCAGATGCTTTTCACAGGCTGACTCTGGTGTTACCTTCACACACGCTGATTTAATCCCCATTTAATAGGTGAGGTGGATTTAAAAGGTGAGCAGGAACTAATTTTTATCTTACTGGGCCACAATATCATCATCTTTAAAATTAGTAGAATAATTCTTACCCTGGCATGGTATGGTCCCTGGTACCCAGTAATGTTTAAAAGAAATTTCATAGTCTCTGAAAGGAAACCCTACACTTAACGTTTTGCTATTTTGCAATACAATGTGTTCAAAAACCTACCACAGTTTTTTATATCTAGTTAACTTCCCTAACTTGCTTTTAAAGTTGGTTCTTACCCAATCACATGCTCCACACCAAATGCATTTCTCACACTCCTCCAAGCCCCACACTCCATGCAAACTAACCCAGAGGCACACCAGGCCTCCTTTGCCATCCTCTCTGTTGCTAGGTGGTGGAACACATCTGTACATTTTCCCCTTTCTCCTTCCTTATATATATAAGCAGTGAATTTGTAATAAATACATAATCTATACCAGGCACTGTACTGCATATTTATTTGCATTATCTCTTTCAAGAGTCATGATGACCCTATGAGGTAGCTGTTATTATGTTAACACTTTTACTAATGAGTGAAGTGAGGCCTTAAAGAAGAGACACAGCATACATAAGATGACACATTTAGTAAATGACAGAGACATGCTTTGGTCTCAGGTTTATCTGTGAACAAAGCCTTGGCTTCTAGCATCTGTGCCATGCTCTCTGCTGTTAACCCAAGCTGTTGGTCATACAAGGCTGAACTAACACTCACTTCCTCCCCGAAGGGGAGGACACCTCTAGGCTTCACTGGATCAAAGGCAACATCAAAAATTTTATTTAAGCACATCAAAGTCTGGAAACCAAATAGAGAATCAGTGAGAACACTTCATTATCCCTTGCAAAAGGTGCCCTCGAGGCAAAACAGGGAAAGAGTGAAGCTCTGTGAATCCTTAATACTTGAGTCTTGTTCCAGGAAGACATTAACTGGGCCTCATTTATTTATTTATTTATTTTTATTTTTTAATGGGAATTTTTAAATTTGTGCCTAAGTAGGTGTATGTATTTGAACATAAGACAGGCCATATTTCATACAGATTGTGTATATTATGGGTGAAGACATATTTTGTGCAAGTCAGAAATAGGCATCACTTTCACCATGGCTTGCCTGAGGTAATTGTTTTGGTTGCAAAGCCACTTGGTGACCAACATCTGTTAGTCCCTTAGGAACCAATCTAAATTAGATAGGTGGCAGAAAGAGAGTGACTCTGTGTGTGTAGTACTGGAAAGTCAGATATCTTCAAATAGCAATCTTAAGGTAATTTGGGGTACTGTCTTCTTTTAATATGTTTGCTGATTATAAAAATAATACATGATAATCATGGTATCATTAGAAAATACAAAAATATGTAAAGAACAAGATAATTTAATCCTGTGATCCCACTTCCAGAGATAACAACTAATGCCCTTTATCTTTCTTTCCAGTAAAGTGATTTTTAAAAGCCAAGGAAGGGAAGATGGGAAAAAATGAAGATAAATCCCGAAAGACAAATATTTACTTTCAGTCTGCATTTAAGCGTGCATCATTGAGAGAATCCATAGAAACTCCAGGAAACTTTTATTAAAGATAGAAGTTGTACTTGCCAACACATCAACAATTTATGTTTAGAAACAAGATACTCAATCTCAAGTTATCTTCCCGACTCTGTAAGCCATATTTAGCTTTTAAAAATCAAGATATTGAGATACATTATACATATTGTGAAACTGATGTTTTTAGGTGTACAGTTTTATAAATCCTGACAAATTTATACAGGTGTGTTTACAATACCACAAACAAGAAAGAGAACATTTCTATCACTCCAAATGTTTATTTGTGTCCTTTGTAATCAGTTTTCTTCCTCCAAGGCCAGAGCCTGATAACTACCAATCTGCTCTGTGTCTTAATAGCTTTGCCTTTTCTGGAAGGACATCTCAATGGAATCCTATAATATGTAGCCATTTGAGATGGGCATCTTCCCTTTTAATATATTTGAGATTCCTCAGTGTTGTTGCATGCTAAATAGTATTCCACTGAATAGGTTTGCTGCAATACAATTTATACATGCACCAGTTGGTAGACTTTTCTATTGTCTGCCAATTTTGGCAATTATGAATAATACTAATAAAACATTTGTGTGCAAGTCTTCCTGTGCAAGATGTGTTTTCATTTCTTTTCAGTAAATTTCTAGTAGTGAGATTTTGAAGTCATATGGTCTAAGTGTATGTAGAACTTTAAAAGAAACTGCCAAACCATTTTCCAATCAGGCAGTAAAAATCTGCATTTGCATTGGCAATGTGTGAGAGTTTCACTCGCTCCACATTACTATAAGCACTTAGCATTACCAATTTTTTAAATTTTTAGCCATTTGAATAACTGGGCTGTTGTTATGATTTATATTTCCCTACGCACTTAGAATTATTGGTTTTTGTTTTTTGTTGTTGTTGTTCGTTTTGTTTTTTTTTTTTAAACGGAGTCTCGCTCTTGTCTCCCAAGCTGGAGTGCAATGGCGCGATCTTGGCTCACTGCAACCTCCGCCTCCGGGGTCTAAGCGACTCTCCTGCCTCAGCCTCCCGAGTAGCTGGCATTACAGGTGCCCACCACCACACCCAGCTAATTTTTGTATTTTTAGTAGAGATGGAGTTTCACCATGTTGGCCAGGCTGGTCTTGAACTCCTGACCTTAGGTGATCTGCCCGTCTCAGTCTCCCAAAGTGCTGGGATTACAGGCGTGAGCCACCATGCCCCATCAGATTATCAGATTTTTTAAATTTTAGCCATTTGAATAGATGGGCTATGGTTATGATTTAAATTTCTCTAGTGGCTAATGATAGTGGGCATCAGTTTATGATTTTTTTTTTTTTTTTTTTTTTTTGCCATCTGTATATCTCCTTTGGTGAAGTATAGTTTCAAATCATTTGCCCATTTTAAAATTCATCATGTTTGTTTTCTAATTATTGCATTGTGAGAGTTATTTATGTATTCTGCATACCAATGCTTTGTCAGGTAAGTGTTAACCAACATATTATTCTAACGTGTGGCTTGTTTTTCATTTTCTTTTTTTAGGATTTTTTTTTAATTTAACTTTTATTTTAAGTTCAGGGTACATGTATATGTTTGTTATACAGGTAAACTTATGTCATAGGGGTTTGTTTGTACAGATTATTTTGTCACCCAGGTATTCAGCCTAGTATCCATTAGTTATTTTTCCTGATCCTCTCCCCAGTCCCACTCTCCATTTTCCAAAAGGCTTCAATGTGTGTTTTTCCCCTCTAAGTGTCCATGTGTGGTCATCATTTAGCTCTCCCTTATAAGTGAGAACATGTGGTGTTTGGTTTTCTGTTCTTGCATTAGTTTGGTAAGGATAATGGCCTCCAGCTCTATCCATGTTCCTGCAAAGGACACGATGTCATCCCTTTTTATGGCTGCATAGTATTCCATGATATATATGTACCATATTTTCTTTATCCAGTCTACCATTGATGAGCATTTAGGTTGATTCCATGTCTTTGCTATTGTAAATAATGCTACAGTGAACATACGTGTGCATTTATCTTTATGATAGAATGATTTATATTCCTTTGGGTAAATACCTAGTAATGGAATTGCTAGGTCAAATGGTATTTCTTGTTCTAGGTCTTTGAGGAATAGCCACACTGCCTTCCCCAACAGTTTAACTAATTTACATTCCCACCAACAGTGTAAAAGCATTCCTATTTCTCCACAGCCTCATCAGCATCTGTTGTTTCTTGACTTTTTAATAAGCACCATTCTGACAGTCGTGAGATGGTATCTCATTGTGGTTTTGATTTGCATTTCTCTAATGATCAGTGTTGTTGAGCTTTTTTTCATATGTTTGCTGGCCGGATAGAGACACTTCTTTTGAGAAGTGTCTGTTCATATCCTTTGCCCACTTTTTAATGGGATGGTTTGTTTTTTTCTTGAAATTGATTTAAGTATTTTGTAGATTGTGGATATTAGGCCTTTATCAGATGGATAGATTGCAAAAATTTTCTCCCATTCTGTAGGTTTTCTGTTCACTCTGATGATAGTTTTATTTGCTGCGGAGAAACTCTTTAATTAGATCATATTTGTCAATTTTTGTTTTTGTTGCCATTGCTTTCGATATTTTTGTCATGAAATCTTTACCTGTGCCTATGTCTTGAATGGTATTGCCTAGATTTTCTTCTTATAGTTTTGGGTTTTACATATAAGTCTTTAATCTATCTTGAGTTAATTTTTATAAAAGGTGAAAGGAAGGGGTACAGTTTCAATTTTCTGCATATGGCTAGCTAGTTTTCCCAGGATCATTTAATAAATAGGTTGTTTCCCCATTGCTTGTTTTTGTCAAGTTCCTCAAGATTAGATTATTGTAGATGTGAGGTCTTATTTCGGAGATCCCTATTCTGTTCCATTGGTCTATGTGTCTGTTTTTATACCAGTACCATGCTGTTTTGGTTACTGTAGCCTAGTAGCATAGTTTGAAGTTGGGTAGCATGATGCCTCCAGCTTTATTCTTTTTGCTTAGGATTGTCTTGGCTATACAAATTTTTTTTGGTTCCATATGAATTTTAAAGCAGTTTTTTTTAATTCTGTGAAGAAAGTCAATGGTAGCTTGATAGGGATAGCATTGAATCTATAAATTACTTTGGGCAGTATGGACATTTTTGCAATATTGATTCTTCCCATCCATGAGCATGGAGATGTTTTTCCATTTGTTTGTGTCCTCTGTTATTTCCTTGAGCAGATGTTTGTAGTTTTCCTTGAATAGGTCCTTCACTTTCCTTGTTAGTTGTGTTCCTAGATATTTTATTCTCTTTATAACTATTGCTAATGGGAATTCATTCCTGATTTGGCTCTCTGTTTGTCTACTGTTGATGTATAGGAAAGCTTGTGATTTTTGCACATTGATTTTGTATCCTGAGACTTTGGTTAAGTTGCTTATCAGCTTAAGAAGCTTTTGGGCTGCGACGATGGAGTTTTCTAGATACAGGATCATGCCATCTGCAAACAGAAACAGTTTGACTTCTTCTCTTCCAATTTGAATATCATTTATTTCTTTCTCTTGCCTGATTGCCCTGGCCAGAACTTCCAATACTATGTTGCATAGCAGTGGTGAGAGAGGGCATCCTTGTCTTGTGCCGGTCTTCAAAGGGAATGCTTCCAGTTTTTGCCCATTCAGTATGATATTGGCTGTGGGTGTGTCATAAATAGCTCTTATTATTTTGAGCCATTCCCTTCAATACCTAGTTTATTAAGAGTTTTTAACATTAAGGAATGTTAAATTTTATCAAAGACCTTTTGTGCATCTATTGAGATAATCATGCGGTTTTTGTCTTTAGTTCTGTTTATGTGATGAATTACGTTTATTGATTTGAGTATGTTGAACCAGCCTTACATCCTGGGGATGAAGCTGTCTTGATTGTAGTGGATACGCTTTTTGATGTGCTGCTGGATTCTGTTTGCTAGTATTTTAATGAGGATTTTTGCATCAGTGTTCATCAGGGATATTGGTATGAAAGTTTTTTTGTTGTTATATCTGCCAGGTTTTGTTATCAGGAAATGTTGGCCTCATAACATGAGTTAGGGAGAAGTCCTTCCTTTTCAATTGTTTGGAATAGCTTCAGGAGAAATGCTACCAGCTTCTCTTTGTACCTCTGGTAGAATTTAGCTGTGTATCCATCTGGTCCTGGGATTTTTTCAGTTTGTGGGCTATTTATTACCACCTCAATTTCAGAACTTGTTATTGGTCTATTCAGGGATTGAACTTCTTCCTGGTTCAGTCTTGGGAGGGCGTGTGTGTCCAGGAATTTACCCATTTCTTCTAGACTTTCTAGTTTATTTGCATAGATGTATTTATAGTATTCTCTGATTATTGTATTTCTGTGGTGTCAGTGGTGAGGTATTTTTTTTTTTCTTTTTGAAATAGAGTTTTGCTCTTCTTGCCCAGGCTGGAGTGCAATGGCACAATCTCGGCTCACAGCAACCTCCGCCTCCTGGGTTCAAGCGATTCTCCTGCCTCATCCTCACGAGTAGAAGGGATTACAGGCATGCATCACCACTCCTGGCTAATTTTGTATTTTTAGTAGAGACAAGGTTCCTCCATGCAGGTCAGGCTGGTCTCAAACTCCCGATCTCCGGTGATCCACCCATCTCGGCCTCCCAAAGTGCTGGGATTACAGGTGTAAGCCACTGCATCCAGCTGGTGATATCATTTTTTTTAAACAGTGAGTCAGAAGCATGAAACAAATGTGATAAATGCTTTAGAAAAATCAGTCTAAACTGTGGTTTTAACACCCTTTCAAGTGGAAAGTGTATTTTAGGACAAACAAGTCAGTCTGCCCAGTTCTCATCTCCATATTCTTCCTGTATTTGCACTCACATTAGGGCTTCTTTACTCAGACCTGTGGACTCAGCCTTGGTCACCTCAATCATGGGACAGGAGGAATTTAAGAGCTCTAGCCTCACACTGACTGAGGATTATGTTCATTTATGCTACTCTGGCCCTGACCTTATACTCAGGTTCAAATATTAAGACATGATTGATTGACAGATATACAGACAGATAGATGATAGATAGATAGATAGATAGATAGATAGATAGATAGATAGATAGATAAAAGTTTATATTATACACATATGCACAGATCTACGTATCTGTATCAGTCAACCTAGCTATCTATCTATATAGATATATCCGTATGCCAGTCACCTGGTAGGTGATATGGCACAGTTTAACAAACATTTAAAAAGGCCCTACTATGCACCAACTTCTGTAATGAGTAAGACTTTATTAATAAAATTAGAATAAAATCTGGTTCCTGCACCTAAATAATTTATAGTCAGCATTATGCAAGGAGAGATTACCTTTTTAATCATCAAAGTAACTCTGTAATGCAAATATTATTTTAAACAGAATTGTTTTTAAAAACCAGAAAAACACAGAGAAATTAAACAACTTGCTCAAGGCTCTGAAGAGAATAAATGGTAGGTGTCTCTGCTCCCCAAACACAAACACCTGATATACTTGATATATTGCTACTGTCTGCCAATCTTTCCAAGATCTGGTCCCCAACTTTTATCCTGTTTCTAGCATGTCAGTCATCCTATTAATCACTTTGCCTGACTCTTCTCTCACTAACTCTTAAGATTCCTCTAGGGAAGTCCCTAGGAACAGAAATTCTTCCTCTCTACCCCAGGTGGCGCTTGAGGCAGTGCTTGCCAGATGGCCAGAGCTGGACCCTCCGCTCTCCTCTCTGAGTTTCCTTGTTCAAGGCAGAGACAGCCACAGTTCTGAGCTCCATGGGCCTATCAGGATCCCTGTTTTTCCAGTGATGACCTCCCTAATGCTCCTGGCTTCATCAAATGATCCCAGTCATCTGTCTTCTGGCCCCATGGATACCACGCCACTGTGTAGTTGCCAACACACCTCTGGGGCCTCCAAGGCCTGGCTGGGGGTGTTCTAGGTTCTTGCCTCTCCATGTGTGCCCTATCCCAAGGTGATTAGTCAATTTGTGCCTGGCCACACCCCACAATATTACAGGAAGTTCCAAAAAGGCATTCAGTCTTCCAGCAGAGCAGTCAGTCACTAAAAGCACACAGCAGAGGGGTTCTGCACCAGAGGAGAGAGGACTGGCAAGATGGAGGGAACAGTGCAGTCTAGCTCTGTTTCACACATGCATACACAAACACACACATACATACTGCCGCTCTTTCTTTCTCTCTCTTTCACATACACACAGTCTCTCTCTCTCTCTCCCACACACACTATCCTCTTCCTCTCTCTCCTCTCCACATTTGCCCTCACTCCCACAACCCCCTGAGAATTATGGTTCTCTGCAACTGAAAGCCAAAGCAAGGAGTCTTCATCCAAAGCCACAGTGAAGTTGTCAGAGGGTCAGGGTCATTTTCTTTGAAACTAGCGATACTCAGGCTTTAGGACCCCTTTTGTTCACTGGCCTCTGTGAGTCTTGGGGGTTGTAGAGTGTTCTATGTGGCAAAAAGAAACCAGGCTACAACAGGAAACATTTCATGTAAGCATTTCTGATAATTACCTAAAGATATCTCTCCAGAAAAGGACAGGAATCCCCAAGGAGCCATGCTGTGATTTATTTTCTCGTTCTAAATAAGTATTTATATTTATTCTGAAGGAGAATTAGAGATCACTTCCAACTCTCCTTAAGCTCTTATGCAGGTTTTTCCAGCTGGATCTAGAAACCAAATTGACACCAGACAGATTAACAAGAGAAAAGCATATAAATCTTGTTCATCTTACATGTACGTGGGGATCTTCATAAGAAAGAAAATTAAGAAGTGACCAAAGCAAGATGCTTTTATGCTTTGTAGACAAAGAATGATAAACTTGAGAAGAAATGTCAAGACAAAGAAAATCTGGCTAGGAGTAGTAAATTTCTAGGGGAGTCAGTACGAGATATATTGGGGGGGCATGTAAAACTAGTGAAAGATAAGAGTTACTTCATTAAATATATTTATCCAGATCCATTACAGTTCTCAGTTCCCAGTGTTTCCTGATAAGGGCTATCATCTCACTCCGGTGCAGAGAGAGTGCCCCCCCACCCAGAGGAACCTTTATGGCTTGCTGCATGCAAGAAAAGACAGGTCAGCTAGCCCTTTCTAAACTACAATTTCTCCAATGTTTTCAACTCAAAAAAATCAATACACCAATTCAGCATGTTGTGGGATGGCACATCCTTCCCTCCTTTAATACCTAAGTTAATATTGATAATTTTGTATATTAAGAAAGATCCTGACCTCTGGGGACAGGGCATAGCTAAACAAAAAGCAGCAGAAACCTCTGCAGATGTAAAAGTCCCTGTCTGAGAGCTTTGAAGAGAGCAGTGGTTCTCCCAGCAAAGAGATTGAGAACTGAGAATGGACAGATTGCCTGCTCAAGGGGGTCCCTGATCCCCGAGTAGCCTAACTGGGAGACATCCCCCACTAGGTGCAGACCGATACCTCACACTTCACATGGCTGGGTACACCCCCGAGACAAAGCTTCCAGAGCAAGAATCAGACAGCAACACTCGCTGTTCAGCAATATTCTATCTTCTGCAGCCTCCGCTGCTGATACCCAGGCAAACAGAGTCTGGAGTGGACCTCAAGCAAACTCCAACAGACCTACAGCTGAGGGTCCTGACTGTTAGAAGGAAAACTAACAAACAGAAAGGATACCCACACCAAAACCCAATCAGTACATCACAATCATCAAAGACCAAAGGCAGAGAAAACCACAAAGATGAGGAAAAAGCAGTGCAGAAAAGCTGGAAATTCAAAAAATCAGAGCACATCTGCCCCTCCAAAGGAACACAGCTCATCGCCAGCAATGGAACAAAGCTGGACAGAGAATGACTTTGACAAGTTAAGAGAAGAAGGCTTCAGTTGATCAAACTTCTCAGAGCTAAAGGAGGAACTATGTAACCAGTGCAAAGAAACTAAAAACCTTGAAAAAAGAATGGATGAATGGATAACTAGAATAATTGAATAAGCGATGCAGAGAAGACCTTAAAAGAACTGATAGAGATGAAAACCATGACACGAGAACTACATGCCAAATGCACAAGCTTCAGTAACTGACTCGATCAACTAGAAGAAAGAGTATCAATGATTGAAGATCAAATGGATGAAATGAAGTGAGAAGAGAAGTTTAGAGAAAAAAGAGTAAAAAAGAAATGAACAAAGCCTCCAAAAAATATGAGATTATGTGAAAAGACCAAATCTACGTCTGATTGGTGTGCCTGAAAGTGAGGGGAAAAATGGAACCAAGTTGGAAAACACACTGCAGGATATCATCCGGGAGAACTTCCCCAACCTAGTAAGGCAGGCCAACATTCAAATTCAGGAAATACAGAGAATGCCACAAAGATACTCCTCAAGAAGAGCAACTCCAAGACACATAATTGTCAGATTCACCAAAGTTGAAATGAAGGAAAAAATGTTAAGGGCAGCCAGAGAAAAAGGTCAGGTTACACACAAAGGGAAGCCCAGAAGACTAACAGCAGATCTCTCAGCAGAAACTCTACAAGCCAGAAGAGAGGGGGGCCAATATTCAACATTCTTAAAGAAAAGAATTTTCAACCCAGAATTTCATATCCAGCCAAATTAAGTTTCATAAGTGAAGGAGAAATAAAATCCTTTACAGACAAGCAAATGCTTAGAGATTTTGTCATCACCAGGCCTGCCCTACAAGAGATCCTGAAGGAAGCACTAAACATGGAAAGGAAGAACAGGTACCAGCCATTGCAAAAACATGCCAAAATGTAAATTCCATCAATGCTAGGAAGAAACTGCATCAACTAACGAGCAAAATAACCAGCTAATATCATAATGACAGGATCAAGTTCACACATAACAATATTAACTTAAATGTAAATGGACTAAATGGTCCAATTAAAAGACACAGACTGGCTAATTGGATAAAGAGTCAAGACCCATCAGTTTTATTCAAGAGACCCATCTCACATGCAGAGACATACATAGGCTCAAAATAAAGGGATGGAGGAAGATCTACCAAGCAAATGGAAAACAAAAAAAAGCAGGGGTTGCAATACTAGCCTCTGATAAAACAGACTTTAAACCATCAAAGATCAAAAGACACAAAGAAGGCCATTACATAATGGTAAAGGGATCAATTAAACAGGAAGAGTTAACTATCCTAAATATATATGCACCCAATACAGGAGCACCCAAATTCATAAAGCAAGTCCTTAGAGACTTACAAAGAGACTTAGACTCCCATACAATAATAATGGGACACTTTAACACCCCACTGTCAGCATTAGGTAGATCAACAAGACAGAAAGTTAACAAGGATATCCAGGAATTGAACTCAACTCTGCACCAAGCAGAACGTATAGACATCTACAGAACTCTCCACCCCAAATCAACAGAATATATATTCTTCTCAGCACCACATCGCACTTATTCCAAAATTGACCACATAATTGGAAGTAAAGCACTCCTAAGCAAATGTAAAAGAATAGAAATTATAACAAACTATCTCTCAGACCACAGTACAATCAAACTAGAACTCAGGACTAAGAAACTCAAGCAAAGCCGCTCAACTACATGGAAACTGAACAACTTGCTCCTGAATGACTACTGGGTACAAAACGAAATGAAGGCAGAAATAAAGATGTTCTTTGAAACCAATGAGAACAAAGATACAACATACCAGAATCTCTGGGACACATTTAAAGCAGCATGTAGAGGGAAATTTATAGCACTAAATGCCCACAAGAGAAAGCAGGAAAGATCTAAAATTGACACCCTAACATCACAATTAAAAGAACTAGAGAAGCAAGAGCAAACACATTCAAAAGCTAGCAGAAGGCAAGAAATAACTAAGATCAGAGCAGAACTGAAGGAGATAGAGACACAAAAAACCCTCCAAAAAATCAATGAATCCAGGAGTTGGTTTTTTGAAAAGATCAACAAAATTGATAGACTGCTGGCAAGACTAATAAAGAAGAAAAGAGAGAAGAATCAAATAGATACAATAAAAAATGATAAGCGGGGTATCACCACCGATCCCACAGAAATACAAACTACCATCAGAGAATACTATAAACACCTCTACGCAAATAAACTAGAAAATCTAGAAGAAATAGATAATTTCCTGGACACTTACACTCTCCCAAGACTAATCCAGGAAGAAGTTGAATCCCTGAATAGACAAATAGCAGGCTGTGAAATTGAGGCAATAATTAATAGCCTACCAAGCAAAAAAAGTCCAGGACCAGACGGATTCACAGTTGAATTCCACCAGAGGTAGAAGGAGGAGCTGGTACCATTCCTTCTGAAACTATTCCAATAAATAGAAAAAGAGGGAATCTTCCCTAACTCAGTTTATGAGGCCAACATCATCCTGATACCAAAGCCTGACAGAGATACAAAAAAAAAAAAAAGAGAGAGAGAGAGAGCGAGAATTTTAGACCAATATCCCTGATGAACATCGATGCAAAAATCCTCAATAAAATACTGGCAAACTGAATCCAGCAGCACATCAAAAAGCTTATCCATCATGATCAAGTTGGCTTCATCCCTGGGATGCAAGGCTGGTTCAATATATGCAAATCAATAAACGTAATCTAGCATATAAACAGAATCAAAGACAAAAACCACATGATTATCTCAACAGATGCAGAAAAGGCCTTTGACAAAATTCAACAGCCCTTCATGTCAAAAACTCTCAATAAATTCAGTATTGATGGAACATATCTCAAAATAATAAGAGCTATTAATGACAAACCCACAGCCAATATCATACTGAATGGGCAAAAACTGGAAGCATTCCCTTTGAAAACTGGCACAAGACAAGGATTCCCTCTCTCACGACTCCTATTCAACATAATGTTGGAAGTTCTGGCTAGGGCAATCACGTAAGAGAAAGAAATAAAGGGTATTCAGTTAGGAAAAGAAGAAGTCAAATTGTCCCTGTTTGCAGATGACATGATTGTATATTTAGAAAACCCCATCATCTCAGCTCAAAATCGCCCTAAGCTGATAAGCAACTTCAGCAAAATCTCAGGATACAAAATCAATGTGCAAAAATCACAAGCATTCTTTTACACCAGTAACAGACAAACAGAGAGCCAGTCATGAATGAACTCCCATTCACAATAGCTTCAAACATAATAAAATACCTAGAAATCTAACTTACAAGGGATATAAAGGATCTCTTCAAGGAGAACTACAAACCACTGCTCAGTGAAATAAAAGAGGACACAAACAAATGGAAGAACATACCACGCTCATAGATAGGAAGAATCAATATCGTGAAAATGGCCATACTGCCCAAGGTAATTTATAGATTCAAGGCCATCCCCATTAAGCTACCAATGACTTTCTTCACAGAATTGGAAAAAACTACTTTAAAGTTCATATGGAACCAAAAAAGACCCTGCATTGCCAAGACAATCCTAAGCCAAAAGAACAAAGCTGGAGGCATCACACTACCTGACTTCAAACTATACTACAAGGCTACAGTAACCAAAACAGCATGGTACTGGTACCAAAACAGAGATATAGATCAATGGAACAGAACAGAGCCCTCAGAAATAATACCACATATCTACAGCCATCTGATCTTTGACAAACCTGACAAAAACAAGAAATGGGGAAAGTATTCCCTATTTAATAAATGGTGCTGAGAAAATTGGCTAGCCATAAGTAGAAAGCTGAAACTGGATCCTTTCCTTACTCCTTATATAAAAATTAATTCAAGATGGATTAGAGACTTAAATGTTAGGTCTAAAACCATAAAAACCCTAGAAGAAAGCCTACGTAATACCAGTCAGGACATAGGCATGGGAAAGGACATCATGTCTAAAACATCAAAAGCAAAGGCAACAAAAGCCAAAATTGACAAATGGGATCTAATTAAACTAAAGAGCTTCTGCACAGCAAAAGAAACTACCATCAGAGTGAACAGACAACCTACAGAATGGGAGAAAAATTTTGCAATCTACTCATCTGACAAAGGGCTAATATCCAGAACCTACAAAGAACTCAAACAAATTTACAACAAAAAAACAAACAACCCCATCAAAAAGTGGGCAAAGGATATGAACAGACACTTCTCAAAAGAAGACATTCATACAGCCAACAAACACATAAAAAAATGTTCATCATCACTTGCCATCAGAGAAATGCAAATCAAAACCACAATGAGATACCATCTCAAACCAGTTAGAATGGCAATCATTAAAAAATCAGGAAACAACAGGTGCTGGAGAGGATGTGGAGAAATAGGAACACTTTTACACTGTTGGTGGGACTGTAAACTAGTTCAACCATTGTGGAAAACAGTGTGGCGATTCCTCAACGATCTAGAACTGGAAATACCATTTGACCCAGCAATCCCATTACTGAGTATATACCCAAAGGATTATAAATCATGCTGCTATAAAGACACATGCACACATATGTTTATTGCGGCACTATTCACAATAGCAAAGACTTGGAATCAACCCAAATGTCCATCAGTGACAGACTGGATTAAGAAAATGTGGCACATATACACCATGGAATACTATGCAGCCATAAAAAAGGATGAGTTTGTGTCCTTTGTAGGGACATGGATGCAGCTGGAAACCATCATTCTCAGCAAACCTTCGCAAGAACAGAAAACCAAACACCGCATGTTCTCATTCATAGGTGGGAATTGAACAATGAGATCACTTGGACATAGGAAGGGGAACATCACACACTGGGGCCTATTGTGGGGAGGGGTGAGGGGGAAGGGATAGCATTAGGAGATATACCTAAAGTAAATGATGAGTTAATGGGTGCAGCACACCAACATGGCGTAGGTATACATAAGTAACAAAACTGCACGTTGTGCACATGTACCCTAAAACTTAAAGTATTATAATAATAATAATAATAATAAAAGAAGGTTCCCAAAATCAGATGAGCTATGGGCACCACAAAGCTAAGATCTGCTCCTGAGGAGGGACGTACTAGTACTGAAGAAGCAAGGAAACTCAAAAATTGTGCTGAGAGCAAAACATCAGCAGGAGAATCTGAAGTGTCAGCCCATTGGAAGAAGCGAAAGCAGTTAGGGAAGTAGTTGCATGGAGTCTGGGATCCTGGAGTCCAGTTACAAGCAAACAAAGTGGGAAGAATTCAAAGAATTGCCTGAGTAATTGCAGCTAATGGACAAGACAGGATGTCAAGGACCCAACCAAGAGATCTGGAGTTGGTTTTGTGGCTGCAGTCCAAGCAGAGGAAACCAGAACATGAGCACCACTGCACAGACTGGGCAGATGGTGGGAGAAGGGAAGAGAAAGCCACTAACAGTCACCGTCACTGACCCCAAGACATTGTGCTAAACCTGCAGTTATCAGGACAGGCAGCAGAATCTTGCCCATAAAAAGGGAATAAGAATGCATCTTATAACATTGTTGAGATGATTCAGTTAATGGTGTAGATAAAATGTGTAGCCTGGTACTTTATGCAATCATGGAGAACAACTCAAGCTCTCTGGAATATGATCCTACCTTGAATATAGTAAGAAGAAAAGGAGTTTAAATTATCATTGTAGAAGGGATGCAAAATCATTCAAGGGAAATAAGGCAGTAGGAAGGAGCAGCTAATTTGGCTTTTAGAAGTAAATCATCAATGCAATGCACAGATGCTGTTTATGTGCTTGGCTTATTGATTTAATAAGTTTCTTGGTAAACTTTTTTTCTGCTCAGTTAGCAATTGGTTAGTTTTCCTTTGTAATAATAGTAATAGTTTAAATGCTCCTTGCTGTAATGACTATCTTTGCTATATTTTATTTTCTAAGTTAATTTTGTACTCTAATATCACTCTGCTATGTCTTCCTGTGTTGTAGGAAGTTATTTTAAAATGTCTTTCCATTTCAATGCCATATTTGTGGCCATCCCTTCACTGCCCTTCACCCTCAGAAAGGAACAGCCTTCTGTGGGTTGACTTGGTGATATCTGTCCATAGATAACGTCTCCAAGCCCCAGGCTCATCACTCAGAGATCTGCCCTCAAGAGGACACGTTCATCCCCAGCACCAGAGAAATGTCAGCCAAGGCTTTTGAAACTGATTTTATCCACATGCAAAAAGCTAGATTCTAATTCTGTCTGATCACAAAAGGTTGAATGTAAGCCTTACAACTGAGCTTCATAGACCAAAACAAGAAATACATGGAAAAGTTGCCAAAGGATTTTAGAAGATCGAGGCTGTAATTCATTATAGATGTGGACCCTTTTGCTTTCCTCTAAGGAATAAAAAAATTCAATTTCATTAAGAAAAAAAATCCCACTAACTGTGGCCATGTTCAAAGCACTCACAGAAAATATTTTGAACACACAGGGTTTCGCTCAAGGAGGAATATTCATCATTTCAGGGTGGGGGAAAGGAGCTGGTCATTCATTTTCTCTCACCTTATCCTAACATTTATAGTTAAAAAGGGATGGATTTGGCTTTGCCTGATCTCTATGATAAAGCAATACTTGTCTGACCTCTCAAAGTCTCCCCAGTCCAGAGGTTGTATGATCAGAAGGTGGGATCATAAATTCCCAAGAGATGACAAAGGTGAAAATGGAATCGACAATCGCTACCTAAATTTTCAGGCTCTGAGACATCTTCCTAAACTATATGAATAAGCCACAGCAAAATGCTTAAATCTCTCTGGCCATTTTTTTCTTTCATTGATAAGTTATATTTCTTTTTGAAAGAAAGAAAATAAAATATCTACCTCAGCTCTTATTTATTAAAACTTACATAACAAAGACACTACAGGTGAAAACACAGCCACCATCACTCTATGTTATTTTCTAAAATGATTTGTAAGATAACATTTAGCATAGATAACAGTAAAAGTTAAAAGAGGATCATGAAACACAAAATAAATCCAGTTTAATAAAGTCAAAACAAAATCATTGTTCTTTTGTAAATGTTGATCACAAAGCTTAAAAAATGTACTTGAAATGAAAAGCTTTAGAAATAAAACAGTTGTACTGAATTCAGCTTAGTGTTTTGTATTTAGTATGTGCCAAATAAATTTTTATTAAATTATTCATGATCTATGTCACCAACAACTGTGATGATCAATACACATTCATATGATCTTTGGAGAAGTCTGTGCAGCTCAGTATAATTCAGTTAATTCAGTATTATAAGTGCCACTGCTAATTTGCCCAAATTATACTATCAATTCCTCCTTACTTATCTAGTTGATTTCTCAGCCCCACATTCCACTTTATGTCTTACCTCAGAATGACATATAAACATAAAAGTGGAAATTTAAGACACCTCAGATGCAGTTCAAAATCTAAATCCATGACAGCGTGGACAGCAAGACTAGTGGTACTCACACCATGAGGCCCCCAGGGATTGAGGTGTTCACAGTCTGTCCCTGCAGCCATGCCCTTGCCTGTGATGAAAGAAACCAGCATACAGTGACTTCTCTGGGAAAATCTTCCCTCTGCTGTAGAGAAAATACAATCAGGGCATTACCTGATTGGACAAATTTATTTCTGCTCTAATAGGCATTGATTATCTGCCAGGCCATGGCCTCCTTCTGGGGGTACTACAGAGAGAAACCCACAGACATTTTTCTCACACCAGTCAAACAGCTTAATCTATTACCTTACATGGTGGCTAGGGCAGCCTGTAATTAATATAGTTCAGCCAGTTTGAGAATCTGGTTGGAAAGGCAGAGAAAACCGCTGTGATGCTTTGCAAGTGATTCTGTCTCTGAGATATCAATAAAGGAGTGCTTAGGAATAAAATAGTATAGGGGAGGCAAAATTTTACCTCTAGCTTCATAGGACTTTTAAGCTGGGCCTGAGAATTAAACTGACCTCAGACAGATTAGCAGAAGAAAAGTATACAAATTTGTTTGATATAAGTTTTACATGACACCAGAGCCCTCATCAGGAAATGAAGACCCAAAGAAGTGGCACAACTGAAATGACTTTATATACGCTAGGTTGAGCAAAAAGAGCCAATTGTTGAAAACTAAACTATTCGGGGAGGCTAAAGGAAGATAAAAATAATTTTAATGAGGTCTGTTTGTTCAGAATTTTCTGTCTCATCTTCCCATTCTAACGATAAGAATGTTACTGTCCTTCTGATATAAAGAAGACGTCCTTCATTTGGAGGTTTTATCTCCTGCTTTTAGGAAGAAAAAAAGAAGCATCGGAACACCCGTCTTGTACCTGCTGTTTTTTTGTTTTTTTGTTTTTTTAATGCCTTTAATTCAAAATAATCCTTCTGCTAAAGTGGCATATTTGTCAGGGGCAGGGAATATTCTGCCTCCTTTCAGTAGGTGTAGATGATGGATTGTCAGTACAGGTGAATATGTCTAAGTGCTCATACAACAGGCAGATCTGCCTCCCCGTCCCCTTGGGATTTTTCAGTGGCTGGCTTTGAAGTTGGCATAATTTTTATCTTGAGTTTCTTAGACATGCATCGTAAGATTGAATGCTTTTACCAGGAGAACTGGTCTTGCTAGCTTTTAATGGTTTCAATTGTAACTTTCAGTGACAAGGAACACATTCTACAGTGCAGTGTGGGAGGAAGCATTCCTGACTATGAGTCACAAGACCCAGGTCTGGTTCCACCTCCACCAGCAGTAATCACATAAAATCACCGAGATCCATTCTCCATCTCCAAAATGGAATTGATAGGCTACTCTCTGCCATATCCAAAAGGACTATTGAGGGGAAACATTATAAGATAGTTCAAATAACTTTGGAAGAGAAGCAAATATACCCTGATAAGATAGTCAGGGGGTGTAGGCTGTTTGCACACAGAGGCAGAGAATGAAGGCAATTAGTCAAACAGTTACTGCAGAAACCACTCCTACCTCCCACAATGAAAAAAAAAAAATCAATGCACAGGGACTTACCAACACTTATTTTACTCAGCAGAGTATTTCAGATAAAAGGAAACTTTTGTCTGTCTGAATTACCCAGATAGTTTCCTTAAAACCCTCTATTTCACATGTGTAGTGGTAACTTCAATAAGGACCCTATTCTCGCTCTAGGAAATGGGACAGTAGACCTGAAATTACATCTTTCCCTTGGAATTTAATTTCTAAAGAAGACAAATTATTATGTTACTTTCACCCAAATGGAACTTCAGAAGGCCACAAGACCTATCTGGAGTTAGCTAAGGGGTTAAGATTCAGTATTCCAGACAGTGTCTTTTCAAGGCACATCTTTAGAGTATCAGACTGAATCCCGGGGATTTCTGGGTGACTCTTGCAAAGCATTACAACTTAGCCCTGTGGCTGTGCTGCCAGGACATATACATCAGGATCTCAATAAATTGCAATGCTTTAGGCTTAGACAAGCTTTGGGGGATTTTATTGTGATCATTATTTTAATTTCTGGAAAGAGATTATGAAAGTTCTTCTCAAACCCATAGATAGGATAAGAGGATGATACACCAGTTTTGCACACTCAACTTAAATATTATTTGAAGGAAGAAAAAAGGAAATTATTCACTTGCTGTGTCTTGCTCTTCGATTTCAGAAATGAATCTACATTCCTAATTTTTCAAAGACATTTGATGGAAGCCTGTGCTTTCCAATTTACAAGACTAATCCACCCTCTACTGTCTTTATAGCTCAGGTATATTATTTAGCATGACAATTTCCCTATATTTATGAAGCAGATCATTTTAATAATGCATAATAGTTATTGACAATTTCAATTTGAAACCCTTTATTTATTGCTTTTTTTTTTTGAGATGGAGTCTCACTCTGTTGCCAGGCTGGAGTGCAGTGGCATGATCTTGGCTTGCTACAACCTCCATCTCTTAGGGTTCAAGCAATTCTCCCGCCTCAGCCTCCCAAGTAGCTGGGACTACAGGACTGCACCACCACACCCAATTAATTTTTGTATTTTTAGTAGAGACGAAGTTTCCACATGTTGGCAGGATGATCTCGATCTCTTGACCTCATGATCCACCCACCTCGGCCTCCCAAAGTGCTGGGATTATACACGTGAGCCACCACGCCTGGCTGCTATTTATGCTACATTTTTATAATCAACTTGGATGGAAGACAGACAGAGCTCTACATTCATGACTACAAAATGTTTTATATGCAACTTCCTGAGTATAACCTAATTGTCTATAGGGAAAAAATGCTCTTCTAGAAGCACCTTCTGTTAAAGTATCTTATGTTCAGGAGAAATTGAACAAATGTGACAATTCAAACTTCATACCTACTTATGGTAGCACTCCAGGAGCCTGCCACGCCTCCTGGAAGCTGTCAAATTCACTTCTGGGTCCCAAAAATGGGAATACAAACATTTTTCTAAGTTACTGCATAAGTCTTACCCAAACCTAGCAGAGGTCAAAGTCTCCTCCTTTACCCTTAATACTATGACCCTTTTATCTAGGCAGTGGCTTTACTCTGTCCTGACTAAGAGATAGGCTCTCCCTTCAACTGCTCATCTCAGACCAGGCCAGGTAATCAATCCTACATCACCACTCCCACCTTCAGAAGAGCCACCTCCTGCTGTGTCCATACTGGACCCTAATTCAGAGCAGGAACAACCTGATACTACACAGAAAACTAGTAGCAGTAAGAGGAGAAAAAAAAAAAAAAAAAAAAAAAACCACCAAAATACTAGTCTCTGTCCTAATCTTTCTAAACAAGGTTTTCATACAGATGCAATTTGAACCATACTAAGAGCCCAGCATTAGATTTATGTTTGGAATTCCAGACCAACAAACACTTACTTGTTTTAGAGATTTAGAGAAAAACATGTTGTGCAAATGTCAGAATTAAGGATCTTGTTCAAAAATATGATCTGTGCCAGGTATAGTGGCTCCTGCCTGTAATCCCAGCACTTTGGGAGGAAAAGGCAGGAGGATCACTTGAGACCAGGAATTCAACACCAGCCTGGGCAACATGGTGAGACCCTGCCTCTACAAAAATGAAGAAAACAATCAGGCATGGTAGTGTGTGCCTGTAGTCACAGTTACTCAGGAGGCTGAGGCCGGAGGATCACTTCAGCCCAGGAGTTCCAAGCTGCAGTGAGCTATGATCACATTACAGCACTCTAGCCTGGGTAACAGAGCAAAACCCCACCTCCACCTCAAAAAAAGGAAGGGGGGTGGGCAAACATCAAAAAAAAAAAAAAAAAGTTCTGACTACATACAGAAAGTAAGTCAGAGTAATATAACTGTATATCAAGTTCCAAAAACAAACAACAACATTTTTTTTTTTAAGTCAGGGTCTCACTCTGTCTCCCAGACTGTAGTGCAGTGATGTGATACATGTTTCACTGCAGCCTTGACTTCCCGGGTTCAAGCAAGCCGCCCTCCTGAGTAGTGCATGGTGGTGCATGTGCCTGTAGTCCCAGCTACAATAATGCAATGCTATGCATTATTTTTTATTTAATGTAGAGATGGGGTCTCAGTATGTTGCCCAGGCTGGTGTTGCACTCCTGGGCTCAAGCATTCCTTCCACCTTGGCCTCCCAAAGTGCTGGGATGACAGACATTAGCCACCACACCTGGCCCCAAAAAAATTTTATTGGAAAATGTCTTCTTAGACCTAGGTAAGCCTTCAAATTAAATATATGTATGTATAAATATATATTTGTCTGTATTTGTGTATCTTGCCTCAGTACTATTGAATGTCAGGTTTAAAGGGGGCCCTAGGATACTGATGCTCAAATGATGATCTACAAGCCCATTAAACCACTATTGATGCTTGCAGGATCTAATTAAAATGAGAGTAAAAGACTGTGTGTGTATGTGTGTGTGTGTAGCATTGTAAGTTTGTCACTATCCTTACCCCCAAAAGACCTATTCTCTGTTGTGTCCTTCTGTTTTTTTGTAAAAATTATCTTTTATGAAATGATAGCTGATGCAGAAAGTCGTTTTGGTTTTTTATTGTTGTTTGGCTTGGGTTTTTTTAATTTGACAAAATAAAACATTGAAAACCTAGTAAGTCTCCACATTTTGGGGTGGCATGGGTATTGTACTGATCCTTGAAATTCATACATCTGGAATATATGACCTGGACAACATGTACCAAATCTATCTGATGTTTGAACGCTTCTTAATAACTTTCACCTATTAGTCCTAATTCTAGCTCCTGCACCCACACAGACTCAGCTGTCCCTGTTCCAGATGAAAGTCCTTTCTATAGTTGAAGACAGTGCTTCTATTCCCCCTAAGATCTTTTTTCCTCCAGAATTAAAAATCTTCTATTGTCTTCAACTCTACTTTTGAGCCAGACCTCAAAGTAGAGCCTGTGAGATAGAAGAAAACCTTGAAAGAAAGAAATATGTATATACTTAAAGAAACACCATTTCTTTTATGTTTTATAAATGAGGAAACTGAATCCAAGTGGTTAAGAGACTTAACTAAGATCTAACAGTTTGTTAATGACATTCACTACTCAGCAAATCAAAACATCTTACCCTTGAGAAATGTTTGCATTAAGCAAAGAACAAAAAGATAGTAGCAGATGTATGTAAATTGATTCAACAAATATTTTCAGTGTCTAAACTATGCCATGCATTACGGTAGCTAGAAGGAAACAGGGTCCCTGCTTTTGAGGAGCTTAGAAGCAAGAAATAGTAAATAAAATAGCAAAAATATGAAAAAGTAGCATGACAATAGAAACAACTACTTCACTTGGGGAAGCTGGAAAGGCACAAGAGAGGAAGTGAAATTTAGGTTGGGCAATGAAGGATGAATAGGAATTTTCCAAGGAAGGTTAAGTGTGTTTGGAGGAAGATATAATGAGTTCAATTCCAGAGAGCTGAACTTCAGGTAATTTTGAGGCACCCAGAGGAGATAACCAAGGGGCAATTACACCATGGAAAAAGAAAATTGGAAAAAAAAATGGACACATGTGGTACATGCCCACAGAAAGTAGTGCTGAAAGAAAACTTTTTCATCTTTCTACCAGATTGGAAAATGCTTTGTATTAAAGTTTAAGATGAATTTACTTTTAACTATATGGACAAGGAAGGTTTTCTTTTCTGAATCATGATGGAGAAGTACATTTTCATTGATAGCAACTAAATAAGAAAGAGAATAGGAAATACAGCTACCAAGGAGGTGAGTTTCAACATAGTGAGAATAAAGTCACTCAATGTTAAACTTCCTATCTTTAACTTGTAGATACCTGTAGAGGTAGTGTTAGCTTTGAAATTTCTTGAGATTGCCTGCTTAATAAGATTAATTTCATATAAATATGGAAGTTACTTCCTGATACTTGGTAAGCACTTTGAAATTATTTTTATCCCAGTAGAGACAGATAGTTTCATTTGGAGTTCAGGCGGATCAGGCTTACTCTGTAGAGAGAGCAAGTACATACAATACAACAGGCCGCATTTGCATGAGACAGTTCCGCTATGATCTCTTCAACCACTTGCCCAGTAAGCCTGCCTCCTTCATGCTCCCTCTACCACCCACAGACTTCCACTCCTGGTATCTCATGGAACATAAACATAGACATCATCACCTCAGCTTCCAGATACACTTAAACACAATACCATGCACACAATAGCAGCTTAGTAACTATTCCAAAAACAATAATTACAATTTTTAAAAAATAAATAAACTTGAATCAACAATACCTAGCAATGCTGCCTGCTCACATGCTTAGGATATATATTTGGAGGTCTCTTAGCGGGCATAGATCTTGGAGAAAACTTCTTGCAGGTACTCCTTCCTTTTTACCCATCTCTTTGAAGGTTTCAACTAGAAATTTTGAATAATATCCTGGATACTCTATTTGGTTGATGTTAACCTCTAATACTACATTTAAACTTACTGAATAAAATGATCACTCTCTGTCCTGGGGCTTCTATTTTGAGTTTTCTCTTGGCACCATTTTAGCATGCACTTAAAAATTGAATTTTTTTTTTTTTTTTGAGCTTGGATGAGATGCAGAATAATTTTCTGTTATGCATGACTGAGAGGCAGGAACGATATTTCAGAAAAACAAAGCTGTCTCTAAGTGGTTATAAGAATAATTTGAGATAGGACCGCTAGAGAATTTAATTTTAGCAGTACTAATATGTGGAACAAAATACTAAAATGTTGCTTTCATACTTTGTGGTACATTGTTAATCATACATAACAGCTATGATTAATTCAAACTTTGGTTGCATCTAAAGAATTCTCTATTTTCCTGCATTATTCTGCAAATATAAGATGAATAAAAGCATTTCAGTCTGATGTTGTTAATTATCTCACCCCTTAGTCATAGATAAATCCCATGGAAATGTCCTTTGTAAATGGACTCTAATAGCGACCCCAGAACATTTAATTTATGCACAAAAGTTGTTATAATTATTTCTCTTGGTAGCTTGTTTTAACACATTGATAGCAAGAAAATCAAGAGCTTCCATTAAAAATATAGAGCTTCAAAATAAAAAACAAAGACTTGGATACAAACTATTCAAGGATATTGTTCTCTTGGGCTGTTGGTCAGCCTCTGTCCAGTTTAAACTGCCTCTCAGCAAAAATGCCAAGATAGTTTCAGAGAATATCACACTCAAAAATATTGCCTCTGTATATATTGGCAGTGAGCATTGTCTGGGAAGGAATAATATTATCTCAGAAGGCTACAGAAATTGTTCAGTGAAAAATAATGAAGTAAATTCAGTGTGGCAATTGAAAACATTGAAAGTAAAGGCCGATTTTACAAAGGTTTTCAAAGCTAATTTGAAGTTTTCTTTTGAAAATTTTCGACTCCAGCATAGACCCTGCTCCTTAAGGCTTAGTAAAAAAAGAAAAGAAAATTTTTTTCCTTTGTAATGAATGCTTCAAAGAAACTTCTGAGCAATAACTGGTGGAACTGTGAGATAATTCATTTTAAAGCTAATTATGAAAGCAAGGCCATCATTTAAAGAAAATCAATGGACAGTTTTCCAACTAATCATAGAACTGATGTATTCCTTGTTCTGTTTCTCTTGACTTCTTTATACCACTAAATACGGTTGAAAACATTTGCCCCTTTTCCTCTGGTCATAGCACTTGCCTTGTTCTTTACCTTTCTCTACAACCATGTTCTAGTTCCCTCATCTCTATGTTACCTTCTGTCCCCCTCTGATCATTAATTCACCATCAAAATCTTAGCCATGTAAAGCAATGGGATTCTATCTCTCTTTAACTTTATGATTTTCCACATCAAATCTAATCCTGACTGTTTTAATTCTGGCAAAGGCACATTTATTCTTCCAATCACTAAGAATTACAACCTCAGACAACTGATTATCTCATATTCATGCCCCATATTTAGTTAGACATCAGCCCCTCTGGATGCTTTCATTGTAATGTCACCTGACAGTATTCATTTCTGTGTGATGGGATTTTGTAATAAGTGTATATTAATTATTTAAACCCACACACAAAGTACATCTCTAATGTATTCATAGGCAATACAATCCCTATAGATCTATATCTTATATCTATCTCTTTCATATCTCATTGTTAACCTTTCTATTCATCTTTACTTGATTTCCCAGCTCATTTCACATGTCCTCCATCTCCCACCTCTATCCTGTCCACGTAAAGTAGACAACTTCACGTCTTACTTGGCTAAGAAATATTGAAGCCTTCCAATGTGGGTTTTCCCCACTTACATTCTTAAAAATCCTCAATATTTTTACAAAATCCTCATTCATTTTTCACTTTCTTCATATTCCAAGTGGCCTTGGTTCTTTGCCTTTCTATCTGTTCTTGGATCTTGGCCCATCAATCAACTATTCCCTATTCCTCTCTGGCATTTTCTACCTCTTTCTGAAAAAACAACTTCTTTCCTTCTACCTGCAACATTCTCAAGAACTTCATCCAAGAAAACAGGGCCTTCTTTTAACCATTCTAACCTCTAAAACTACCAGGCCAACTCTCCCTTTCCTTCACACCACTCTTCTTGAGTGGGCTCTGCCTCCCCTTCTTAATTTCCCACTGACTTCTCAACCCACTGTATTATTTTCAGTCTTGAGCACTTTGCTGAAATTGCAATCTTGAAGACCATCGCTTAATTACTAAAAGCCAAATCCAATAGCCTCATTGCAGTTCTTAGTTTTCTCAGCTTCTCTGATACATATGCCACTGCCAACTGCCTGCTGATTCTCAGAATTCTCTCTTCTGTTCGCCCCTGTGATTCTCCAATCCCCTGAGTCCCTTTCTATTTTCTTGACCTTTTTTGGTTTCATTTTTGCCATGTCTTCCTCTTTCTATCCTTTAATTACAGATTTATCCCAATGTTCTATTGTTAACTCTTCCCTTCTCTCTGTATATTATTTTTTAGGTCAATTTTACTGGCTTCCATATGGCTAGCAAATCTGCATATCTTCCTTTTCTCTTGAAATGCAGACCAGATTTCTAACCACTACCCAAACAGCTCTATTTGGTGTTTTGCAGGCACCTTCAACTCAACATATACAAAATGTAGCTTACCACTTTCCCTGTAAACTTCCCATCCTTGCCTGAGTTTTATCAATTTCCTTTCACATTAAAAAAAAAAAATCCAATAGAATTATTCTATTTACTGTCCCCAAACACTGCTCAACCATTACTTCCTAGATATTTTAAGTTATCCTCATTAATGGAATTACTTTCTTCTCTCTTTCTAGCCATCCAATACTACGTAACTTTTCAAATTTAGGTGTTGAGTCTCTATTGTTCCATGGTCTGACCACTTCTCTCTTCTGACTCCTGCATCACTGATGGTCCCTTTCTTTGATTCACATTTAACAGATTGCTATTTATGATTCATTTATTTTTTATCATATTTTCATTTAATGTGTTAATATGTCTACAACTTATTTACTAAATTTGATTGTAATTCTTTTTCAAAAGCATCGCTCATAGATTATATTTCCTCAGTCTACCTCTCTCATTCATGTATTCAAAGCATGTTTGTGAGGTATATATTTGTCTTGGTCTATTCAGGCTGCTATGACAAAAATACCATAAATCAGGTGACTTATCATAACAGAAATTTCTTTCTCACACATCTGGAGGCTTGGAAGTCCAAGATCAAAGCACTGGAAGATTTGGTGTCTGATGAGGGTCCACTTCCTGGTTCATAGATGGCCATCTTTTCACTGTAATCTCACATGGCAGAAGGGGCAATGCAGCTCTCTGTTTTTCTGTTTTTTTTTAAATAACGGCCTAATTCTATTTATGAGGTCTCTAACCTTATCACCTAATCACCTCTGAAAGGCCCCAACTTCTAATACTACCACATTGGGAGTTAGGATATCAACCTATGACTATTGGAGACACACAAATATTCAGTCCATAGCAACACTATATGACAAACACAATGTTAGACTCTGGGAAAAGATATATATATATATCTTTATATATATATACACACACATACATACATACACATACACATAAAGTGTTCCTGTCTATGGAGGAATTTACCATCTAGTAAAAGTGTCAGAAGTAAAAACAAATAGGTATAACAATGTTATAAGTGTTTAGTTAGAGATATATATGGTAGGCTTTGGGCACACAAGAAAGTAATGCCTTAAGGGAATTAAAATTTGTCCCAAAAGATGCCACTTGGGTTTATTTTTAAAGGAGGAATAATATTAAGATGGTAGACAATGAGGAAAGGGCATTCCAGGCAGAGCAAAGATAAGGAGTCTAAAAAATGCATAATTAATTTTCAGAACACAGGTAATTACACATAGGAATATTAGGATAGTGACAGGAATTTGGAAAGACAAGAATCACAAAAGGCTTTAAATGTCAAGCTAGGGGTTTTTATTCTATCTTGGGGACAATGGGAAGCCATGGGAGGCAGATTTTAAAATATAACCTTTTCATTTAAGTCATACATACAGAAAGGTGCAGAAACCATAAGTTTACCGTTCAATGAATTTTCACAAAGCAAACACACCTGTGCAAACAACACATAAATTAGGAAAGAAAATACTACCAGAACTAGTGGAAAGATTTTAAGCAATGGAAACATATTATCAGACTTGCATTTTGAAAGATCTTTCTGGTGCAGAGGGGAAGGAAACTCTTGGCGGGGAAATCATTTCAATTGTAAAGGCAAAAAATCACAAAGGCCGTAAAGTAGTGGAATTGTGAATAGAGAAAAAGGATTATGTTTAAGAAATATTTAGGGCTGGATGCAGTAGGTCCCGTCTGTAATCCCAGCATTCTGGGAGGCCAAAATGTGCAGATGGCTTGAGGTCAGGAGTTGGACACCAGCCTGGTCAACATGGCGAAACTCCGAATCTACTAAAAACACAAAGATTAGCTAGCTGTGGTGGTGCATGCCTGTGATCCCAGCTACTCAGGAGGCTGAGGCACAAGAATCGCTTGAACCAAGGAGGAGGAGGTTGCAGTGAGCTGAGATCATGCCAGCTCCATTCTGGGTGACAGAGTGAGACTCTGAAAAAAAAAAGGAAGAAGGAAGGAAGGAAGGAAGGAAGGAAGGAAGGAAGGAAGGAAGGAAGGAAGGAAGGAGGAAAGAGAGAGAGAAAGAAAGAAAGAGGGAGGGAGGAAGGAGAAAGAGGAAGGAAGGAGGGAAGGAAGGTAGGAAGGAAGGAAGGAAGGAAGGAAGGAAGGAAGGAAGGAAGGAGGAAGGAAGGAGAAAGAAAGAAAAAAGGAAGAAGAAAGAGGAAGGAAGGAAGGAGAAAGAAAGAAAAAAGGAAGAAGAAAGAAAGAAAAGAAAGAAAGAAAGAGGGAGGAAGGAGAAAGAGGAAAGAAAGGAAGGAAGGAAGCAGAAAGAAAGAAAAAAGGAAGAAGAAAGAGAAAGAAAGGAAGGAAGGAAGGAAGGGAGGAAAGAAAGAAAGAAAAGATGATTTCGGAGGCAAAATTAAGAGACTTTTAAATAAATCAATGCGTGAACTGATGGAGAAGTGGAATTGTGGAATCTCAGACATGCAACTGGATTAATGATGATGGTGGGTAGTTTGCAAAGACAACCACAACAACCCCTCCCATTCAAGAGTGGATATTATTTTGTAATTGACTTTGCCACTTCTCCTGTCAAGAGGTAGAATCTATTTCCCCACTGCTGAAATCTGGGCTGGCTTTGGGATTTGCTTTGGCCAATAGAATTTGGCAGAAGTAGCATTGTGTGACTTCTGAGGACAGATTTCAAAGGGCCTAGCAGCTCCTGCTTTTGTCCTCATGGATACTGCCCAGAGTCTGCCATAGATAGACACTAGTCTAACATTCTAGAAAATAGGAGAAAATATGGTGTGAGGGCCATTAGGTAGACTGGGGTAGGGGTGGGAGAAGGCATGCTAGTCAATAGCCAGAGCCAACTGTAAAACAAATGCATGATGCCATCTTGGACCTTCCATCCCAGATGACTTTGTAGCTTAATGCATGAGTAATCCCAGGAAAAAAAATACCAGAACTGCCAGCTAACCAATGGAATCATGAGAAAGAATGATTTGTTGTTATCTGGAGTGATGTGTTGTGTAGCAATAGATAACTAAAATAAATATTGGCACTTGGAAGTAGAATAGAGTGATACCACAACAAAAACCTAAAAGATACAGCATTTATTTGGTGACTGGCAGCTGGTGGAGGCTGGAAGGCAGTGAGGAGAATATCAGTGAAAGCCGTGAGGCATTGTTATTAGAAGCAGGAATAGGATGACTTGCATTATGAAATGGTGGAACAACTAGCAAATATATCACTTGTAGTAACTTATTATAGAACATATATAATTTGTCTGCCAAGATTTTGGATTTCCAGGCAGAACACTGAACTTACCAAGTGGCTTTTTTACCTGGGTATGATAAAGAATTGCAAAATAAAGATGAACTAAAAAGGAAATTGTTCCATTTACCAGCATAATTTACAGGAAATATAGATGGGTCAGGATTTGTTAAGTTGGAAAATAAAGCTGTTTCTCATCACCCCTCTCTTCAGGAAGCAACAGATTTTCAAAGTCAGAAATGGTCACAAGATAAAGATCAAACCAAGAATACGGTTTATTGTAAGATCCCTTGTTAACACCACTGAAAGATTTTAAATAGTGACTAGTAGATACATTCTGCTGGGAAAAAAAGTCTTCCAAGAACCTAAAGTTACCATCCTATGGCAGCCTTACAAATAGCTCAAGGTAGAGAGAAAGGTCTGTCTCAAAAAGAATTATGGATGTGACTGACTTGTGGGGTATGGAATGATGACTTGTGGGGTATGGAATGAATCCAATCAGATTTATATGAAACTCACAATGTTTTAAGAAAATTATATCACCTTGGACTAAAAGATCCAAAGATCATTCAAAATGAAAAGAGAGCTCTAGGCCCTAATTTCCTATTGGCAAGAAGCAGACTGAGAAAGCTACTCAGATGCAAACATGGTTCACTTCCTAAAGAAAAACAAGAAACCAGAATATGAAGCAAGAGCCCTGAGTGTAGAGCCAAGAGACTAGGGGAACAATTGGTTAGGGAACCACTGAGAAAGCAGAGTATACTCTAATTAAAGAAAACTGGAGAAACTGGTGACATGTACCTGCTACAGCATTGCTACAGTCTAGTTGCTGGTCTTCCTCCTTTTGAATGGGAGCATCTATTGGAATGATCTGTTTGGGTGTGTGAAGTGCAGATAGCTGGGTCTTTTAAATTCACAGATCTCTGGAACAGGATCCACACCCAGGACAAGATTGAATGTACAGGAAATGTATTTAGGGAAGTACCTGTGAGAGAATATGGTAAGGAAGCCTATAAAGGCCAGGATGCATGAGTCTGCAATGCCATTCTGACCCCAAGTGAAGGAGAGAAGGAAGGAAAGGTTGGATAGAAGCATCTTAGACTGCTGTGTGTTGTAAGGAGTGTTTGGCAAGGTCACCGGAAGAGACTCATGCCGACATCACTTATCACAGTAGTCCCTAATCTCTAAAAATTAGCCTTCCATTGTATCCCTTCTGTACCTTGTCTTTGTCTGGGAGCAGCCCACCAGAGGTTGGCCACAGTGCAAATATAAGAAGGATCGTGAAGCACAGCAGCCAGCTGTGCATAAATCAATTATGCTCCCTACTGTCACTGATCTGAGAGATGCCTTCATGTAGCCACCACAAACCACCACCAGACAATTCCCAAACCCTAATCTCCAGGCCCAGCTTTTGTTTGAGAATTCGAATTATAATTTTTTCAGCCGAGGCCCCAAGCACCTCATTAATAAGTCATTATTGAGTCCCTATTATACACCAGACATTGTATTATTCTGAAGAGGCTCATAGACTGAACAGAGAGATAAATATGTAATAAATAATTACAAATCATGTGTTCTTTCAACAAGTATTGACTGTAAACCTATTATATACCAGGCAATGGTAGAAGTGTTAGAGATATAACAGTAAATAAAACATGACAATGTGCCCTACTTGGATGACTGGTGCCAGCTGGATAAGTCAAATAAATAGCCACATAATTATCATACAATGTAGTATGTGAGTTAGAAAAGACATTCTCTATAGCTTAAAGTACACATAGGAGCTAGAGCTGTTCATGTGAAAAAGGGGAAAGGCAGGGTTTCCCAGATTCTCAGAACAGCATAGGCAATGACATGTAACAACATAGTTTGTGAAAAACTACCTGATCTTAGTTGTTGCAACTGGCAATTCAGTAATTGAAGTGAAAAATAACAAGTCCTGAAGTTGAATGTTTGCCTAATGAATGAACGGTTATGAAAGGAGAAAAAGGTGTGGAAAAGATCAGAAGGATATTTGAGGATATTGTGAGGATTTGGTGACAGATTGGATTTGGGGTGGCAGAAAAAAAGACTTGGTGAAAGATTGGATTTGGGGTGGCAGAAATAAAGAATCCTCTCAGTCTCAATATGTCCAAACTTGTCTCACTTCCTGTATTTCATCTCTTTCTTATTCCACCATTCACAAAGGTGCTCTAGTTGGAAACCACAGAGCTTGGTATGCACGCCGTAAATGCATATTGAGTAAATTAATTACTATGAGTCAAAAACATGACTGATGTCATTTCCTGTATTATCAGGGTTCTTATCTTCAACCACAAAATCCATTCTGGCTAATTTAAGCAGAAAAATGATTTATTAAAGGGTATTAAATAGCTCACAGAAAAAGGAGGGAGCTGGAGAAACAGATTGGAAGTTGAGCTTTTAGGAATAATGCGCAAAACCAAACGACAGAACACTGCTGAGAGGAAGTGGTGCCACCACCTCCAGTGCTAAGAACTAAGCACTAGGAACTTGATGGAAATGGCTGCTGCAGATGGCACCACTGCCACTCTTCATCACGTATTTGGCCTCCCAACAGCACACTGCTGCCACCCACAGCAGCAACAACAAAGTCTTACATGAAGCCTGTTTCCTTAGGCAACAAGTCTTGTTTGGACTTATCTGATTGGTGGAACCTGAGTCACTTGCCTGAATCTCAGCATCACAGGAGACTGAAGAATTTGAGTTTTATCTTCAAAGTCAGAACACCTATGTTGAGAAAGTTGAATTCAATGTAAGAAATTCCCCAAATATAAAATGTATTCAAGCCATGATGGGCAGTCATGCAGATGATGTGCATAACTTCACTCATCTTGTGATTTTTATCTAACAATTAACTTAAATGCCTGTTTAGAAAAGGCTCCAAGCAAACCATCCAAAATTAAAAAGGAATAGTCTCTGTCTTAAAGTACACACTTCAGAAGTTAAAACCCCTTTAAAAACTTTGACTGTTCCCTGCTGCAAACAAAGACAGTGTGTCACAAGTTTTGATTGCAACTAATGTGTGACACTGTTTTAAATAAACAGTTAGGCCTATGTTCCTCAAAACACATCCTCTTTCTCCAAGTGTACAAAGTTGGCTGACAATTTCTTCCATTTAGTGAGTTCCATTATTTATCTTGGATTGAATAACAGTCTATTTTCTTCTTTCTTCTTCAAATTGAACAGTTTGGGAGCGCTGTGTATCATTCTGCCAGTTACCACTGCTAGTTCCTGAATAAAATTTGCTCAAATGTTTTATAGTCTAATCCAGTGCTTCCAGTAGAACTGTCTATGATAATAGAACTGTTGTATATCTGTGGTGTCTGATCAGAAACCACTACCACATGAAGCTATGCAGCCCTTGAAATGTGGCTACTGCCAAGGTGAGATTGAATTATTCATTTAAAATGTTAATTTAACTGTAATTTATCTAAACTGAAATAAATTGTCACATATGGCTAGTGTCTAGTTAATTAGACAATGTAGGACTAAAGCTTAAATATTCAAAAAATAGTTCTAGGTTCTTCAACTTCCAGCATTCTTTCCTTTACCTCTTTTCATATTACTATCTTTAAGATCCAGGACTGGGTCATTCTCCCTTTCTTTAAAGTTCATTGACAGTCCTGGCATAGAGTTACGTAAGTGTCTCCTTTATTGGAATCAATCAGAACTGGACGAAATCCAATGACAAAATCGAGGTGACCTAGACAACTGGCTACAAGTTTCCTTGATCCATCCCTATCTCACTAGAAGAAAAATTCAGTGATTAGTGAAGTGGATTATACAAAAAAAAATTAGGCCAGGTTATATACATATCCATTTTAACAATAGAGGGATAGACAATTCATATTAATTACATATATGTTTTAAAGTCTAGTCACAGAAAAAAAAAAATGGCCACAATGTTATTAACGCAAATACATATCACTACAATTGTAGGATTAATTGTATGATATTAAACGAAAATAAATGCATAATGATGAAATTTAAGCAGTCACAATTTAGGTTTTTTAAAAAAGACAGTAGTGATGAAAACCACACCAAAGTAAGTCAACACTGATAAGGCACCTAGAAAGCAACTCTCACTCACATGCAAGCTCTGTGGGAACCTGCTTCCCAACCAAACGAGATGTGGCAGCCTGAATTCTTAGCAGTAGCTATATTCGATTTTAGCTTATAAATACAAAATTTTAGAACTCATTTGAGAGAGCAGTTAAATTGAATGCAAATTTACATTCACATAAGTTGTGCATCACTCACCTAGAAAGCCTGAAGGAAGGACATGCTTTGGTTTAGATTGATTCACAGCCCCAACCAAGGACTCTCACACCTTAAGAACCCGTGCACCAGAGAGGATCTTAATTGAATTTGGACTCTGCCATTGTGTTCTCCTCTTTTGGGCCATAGTCTCCAGAATATAAATAGATAAACAAGTAGATCAGATAAGCAAGGGTCAGATACATGATAGTTAACTGGATTGGACATTAAAATCCATCCTTATCTACACTGAGATCAGTTTTCTCACTCTTCTAAGATGTAATCTTCTCCACCGTGAAAGACATCTTGATCACTGCAAATGAAATCAGGGAGGAAACAAAGTAGAGGACATTGGATAACTTAGAGGGGTCTGCAAAAGTGTCATTCAGAGCATGGACAAAGACATTAAAGCAATGTGACCTCTCCCAAATATACTTAAGTCCAGCTCTGTTCCGTGGCATTCTTTAAAAAAGTGAAATCTGGCCGGTCGCGGTGGCTCAAGCCTGTAATCCCAGCACTTTGGGAGGCCGAGACGGACGGATCACGAGGTCAGGAGATCGAGACCATCCTGGCTAACACGGTGAAACTGCTGAGGCAGGAGAATGGCGTAAACCCGGGAGGCGGAGCTTGCAGTGAGCTGAGATTCGGCCACCGCACTCCAGCCCTGGCGACAGAGCAAGACTCCGTCTCAAAAAAAAAAAAAAAAGAAAGAAAGAAAGAAAGTGAAAGTGAAATCTCCCAGACCGAAAATCATTCATTCAACAATATGTATTGGAGCCCGGCTTAACAGCCTCATCCTGGGTAAAAAAACACAGAGAAGCATAAACACTGTTCCTACCTTCCAGGCATTACAAGCTACTCACTGACACTAATTTACCAGGCTCATTCTCAGCCTGAAGTGACAAAATTCAGTTCATTTTAGCATTAGGTGACACTATTTTAAAGGATGGCACATCACATCTAAATGTTACAGAAGTTCTAATTCATTTAACTATTTTTATATTATTACAGTACTGAATAGGAACAAAATAAGGAATCACTTATTCATAGCAATAATCACAGCATTATGATAATCAATTGGATAAAATGGTAATATTTCTATGATGAAAGATAAATATACAAAAGTCATCCCTGAACATCTAGAAAATTCAGAAGTCATATGGAAGTCAAACATCAGATTCTTTATTTTTGAAGAGTAATATAAAATCCAATGTATTGAGAATAGTTTCACAACCAGGGACAAAGATAATCTTTAGAAAAAGAGATTATTAAACTAGTTTTAATATTTCTATGTGTAAAACATAGTGTTCTATGTGAAGCATAAATGAAAGTTTAGCCCTCCTCAATCTAACCTCCTTCCATCAATTCAATAGTAGTGACTACTTGCAGGCATTTTTACTCAGCAGGTCCTTCCACTACCTGGAGGTAGAGAAGAGTAAACCAATAAATTAATGCTGTTTCACATTATCTTTGTGAAAATCCTTAGAAGGTTTTCTGTGACACGTTCATGACAGATTTCCAAATATTAAAATATGGATAGCTGCCTGTCCAAAGAGACCACTCCTTATACATTTTCGTATACTGTAACCTCCAGTTTAGGAAGCAGACACAAGGAAATCTTTTAAGCTCCTCTTCCATATACATTCATATTCTACAGTGCTAATCTCCAAAGCAATGTGCACATACCCCCTGCAGGATACAAGATAATTCATCGAAATTCTGAGAAGAAAAGTTGGAACATTTGCTAGCATGTATATAAAAAAATAAGAAATAGATTAAGGTGACTACATACAACAGCCCTCGCGTGGTCCACATGTCAGGTGGTCACACATGTGCACAACACAAGAGGTCTCCAGAGGGAAGCAGAGGAGTTCCGTGACCCTGAGCGACTGGTATTGGCAACCCCACCCAATCTTTGCCTCCAGCATACTGCAATAAATTGTTGTTTGCATGCACTTTGTTAAGTGTATTTAAAACTTATTTTATCTGTATTAGTAGAATCCCAGGCACCAGAGTCTAGCTGTCAAAAGCAGAGCTGTTAAAGCCAAAATGGCTAGGTCCAAATCCTGCATGACTTTGAATAAATTTGTTGTTATTTAACTTCTCTCTGTCTTACCTATCTCATCTGTAAAATGGGAGTAAAACCTAACTCATAATGTCATTATGAAATTAAATTAGTTAATATTTGCAATAAAGTGCAAATAGTAAGCACCATGTAAATCTATGTTAAATAAATATGTGCTCATGAGATGAGGAGTATGCCTGAAAATATCTTGCCCTGCAAAGAGATTCGATGATTAGCTTGTGGCAAAATATTTCAAACTCTTGTCAAATTAAAGATGAATTATACTTTATTCTTCATTAGTAGAATTCCAGGCATCAGAGTCTAGTTGTCAAAAGTAGAGTTGCTAAAGCCAAAAGGCATGTACTCCAAATTTGCTGATCTTTTCTGTGATAAGTGGCTGTTAATATTGAACATTCTAGCAGACGTTTAAAAAAGAAAAGAAAGTTGGCTGATATTTTCTGTGATGTCAAGTGCCTCCTACAGATATTTTATACACACTAATATGTCCTGTCAAGGTAAGGGTGATATTTGAGCAATGAGTAAGAAAGTAACTGCTTCTTTTCGAGTGGTATGAAAGCAGTACATTGAAAATGAGTGTTTAGAAAGAATGTTTCTATCATTGTGTGACTTTTTTGTGAAATGATATGTGTCATCCATTAGTACTTTTATTTCTATACACAGAAAAACTGGAAAACAGACGTTTATAATTTGCTTTGTAAATATCCAGAGTTTCACTGGAGTTTGGAATTGTTTGAAAAATTTTAAATGCAACAACATCCCATTTGTACGTTATATTTTTATTTATTTTTTAAAGTGGGGCTTATTTTATTTTTGTCACATTCTTTATAGATTTTCCTTTTGTGTTGTATGCTCATGTTGTATTAGTCAAGAAGAAACATCTATATAATTTATAAATAAGTAAATAAGGGCCACATAATGAAAATATATTTTTAATAATGTGGGTGCATGGTTTAAAAAAACAACAACAAAAAAAGACCACCATTCTACTATCTGGAAATAGTAATCACTGAATGCCTTCTATGTGCCAGTAACTTACCATACATGATTTTTATTTAATCCTCACAATAACTCTAAGAGATAGGCACTCATATTATTTCTATTGTACGGAATAAGAGATTAAGGTTAAAAAGGTGTTAAATCATTTCCCCAGAGCCATAGAGCATGTAAGTGATTGAATCAGGTTTGGAACACAGTTTTATTTGGCTCCAAGGGCATGATCTTGGCCATGCTTAATGGTCAATTTCCTAAATACAGAACAGAGGGACTGTGGCGGTATTGCATGGCAAAATAACTTGAATAACAGCAGAAAATTTAGATTGCTTAATTTATAGTAAAGACATTTAACTGTACTTTGGTTACATATGCACAGCCTTCAACTTTCAAATGGTTTGTACTCTAAACTTGGAAATCTCTTGTTAGAAATGTAAAATGCATTTTATTCTAGCAACAGGATTAAAGACAGTGGCTGAATTTCTGGCTTATACAGAATCCTATTTTTCCTATAATATATCTGAATTATTAGACATTAGCAATGAAAAATATTAGAAAACTAAACTTCTGCAATGTCAGTAATTAAACACATACACAGAATCAGAACATTGCTACTTAAGGAAAAACATGTTTTAAAATACTATGATAATGTATAGGGTAATTTTGTACATGATTTCAAAGGAATAATTTCTAATTTTCAGGGACTGCAGAAGTTAATGGCATTAGTTCTTCACAATGCCTAATTTAACATCAAAGTATATAAATTTAATTTTCTTGATAGAGGTGAATAATTTGTGTTCTTTTACTTTTATCAGAATTAAGGCTGTCTTTTGAGCAAATGGAAAAATGGGAAAGTGAGCAGACAGGGGTTGAGACTTTGGTTTTCCTGAGGTAATTAGGAAAAGTTAGAAGAAAAAGAGAAAAAAAAAATGAGATTAATGGTATGTGTATACTTGTGAGGAAATAAAAAAAAAAAAAACACACTGTCTTTAGTAAAATTGGCTGACGCTTGGGATGTAGCAAATCAACCGGAGCATGGCCCATGCTTATTCAAGCCCATTCATGTGGTTCTGCTAGGTGCCCAGCATATTGTGTATCGTAATACTGGTTAATGCGTTTGGATGATATAGTACCCCTTCTCCCAAGGTTGCCAGACCCTCGGCTCTGTTGGTCCAGGGCAGTTTGGTTGACGGTGGTAGTGGGACTGGGACGAATGGGCAATGGGTGTCTGTGATGAATGGATGTCATCTAATGTCTCTAATACCAAAAGAACGGCCTTATGGTGAATTTGATTGTAGTGAATAACCAATGCCCAAATTATATGTCCAGGATTTTAAATTCAGGAAACACTTAAGATGAAGCATAATTTTTTCAATGAATTAAATGAGCAACCTCCACTAAAAGAAATATTTTACAAGGCATCCTTTGAAATCTCCCAGTATTTCTCTGATTCACAAGAGGAAAAACACTAGAATTGGAATGGTTTTTGAAGACCAGGTCATTCTCCTTATCTTTAGGAGATTTATTTTCTGTGTCATCTTTCCCAGATTGCTGAACTTAGAAATATACTGCCTACCTCCATTTTTTTACAATATACTTTAAAATTTATTGTAATTTAACTTCTTGACCCATGCCTTCTGTAACCTTAAGATAGGGCATAAATTGATATGACTTACCCCCTTCCTTCTTGAAACTCTTTTCTTCTACTTAACTCTTCTTACTCTCCTACTGTGTAAAATGCTCCAATTTCTGTCTCTCTCTATGACTTTATATTTACTACACTTCTAAATTTAAGTGTCCCTTGACATTCTTCTTTCAGCTCTATTTTGCTTCCTTACACTCTTCCATGGGATGTCATCCACACACTACTTGAGCAATTACTACCATTGAATTACTCCCTGATGTACATCTCTATGGACCCCACATTTATATATCTTGACCTCTAAAGTCTCATTACTTTCCATCAGCATCTGAGAGTAAATCAACTTGCTAAATTCAGTAGATTCTATTTCATCAATGATTTTCCCATTCAGTCTCTCTATACACTCATACTGTCACCTCAACAATTTGGAGGCAATAAGTACATCCACCTTGGGCTGTCAAATAGCAACCCAAATACTCCCTGCTTCCAGCTTTCCTCTGTGGATTCCTTTTGCTCAAGTAACCTTCCGCAAGCATTTTCTGAACATATAGTGTCCTTGCTCAAAAACATTTGACAGCTAACAGAAGATTATATACATATACGTAAAATGTATATACATATCTATATATGTGTGTGTTTTATATTATACAGGTATACAGAAATTAGTTTCAATGACTTTTGGTATGCCATTCTCTCCACAGTATGGCCACAGCTGATGAATATAATGGGGCAGTTTAGCATACTAGTTAAGTGCTTGGGCTTTGAAGCCTGACTCTCTGGGTTTGAAACCCACCTCTACCAATCAGTAACTACGACAGACAGAATTCTAACATGGCCCTAAGAGTCCTGGCTTCTGGTGTACACACTCCTTTATCCAGTTATTCAGCCAAACAATAATCTAGGCACTGAGTGTGAAGGGATTTTGTAGAAGCATTAAGGTCCCAACTCACTTACCTTAGGATAGGGAAACCATCCAGGTGGGCCTCATGTAGTCAAACAAGGCTTTTAAAGACTGAGAGTCTCCTCTAGTGACTAGTACACAGGCAAGTCAGAGATTCAAAGCATCGAAGGGATTCAATGCGCTAATGCTGATTACTTAAAGATGCAGAAGGCTACATGGCGAGGCATATGGGCTGCCTCTGAGGACTGAGAGCGGCCCAGCTGACAGCCAGCAAGGAAATGGGGACCTCAGACTTATAGCTGCAAATAAACGAATTCCGCCAACAATAAGAATGAGTTTGAAAGCTGATTTCCACCCCCAGACTCCAGATGAGAGCTCAGCCTGCCTGACACTGTGGTTTCAGCCATGTGATACCCTGAGAACCTAGCAGTACAGTGTTGGAATTCCGACCCACAGAACTGGGGGCTAACAGATGGGTGCCGTTTTAAGCCGCTAAATGTGTGGCAAATGGCAACACAGAAATAGAAAACTAACACAATCTTCATGACATGGCAGCTATCTCCCCGCAGAGTGAGCAATCCAAGGGAGCAAGGAGGTAACCGCAATGCTTTTTTATAGAAAAACAATGCCAGAGTCTGCTTGTTAGAAGTCAATAAGTCACTGAGCTCAGCTGACATGCAATGAGAGAGAAATAAGGAACCATCCCTTAAAAGAAAGAGTATCACATAACCTATAGACATATTTTTAAATTACTGTAATAAGCCAGGCATAGTGGCTCTTGCCCGTAATCACAGTACTTTGGGAAGCTGAGGTGGAAGGATAGCTTGAGCCTGGAAGGTCAAGGTTGCCTTGAGCCTAATTTGTGCCACTGCACTCCAGCCTGAACAGGAGAGGGAGACCCTGTCTCAAAAAAAAAAAAAAAAAAAAAAGAAAAGAAAAAAGAAAAGAAAAAAAGAGAGAAAAAAGAAAAGAAAACCTACCATAATAATAGTAATCATTAATGCTTTCTTATTTTTACTATTGCTAGGTAATAGCTTATTTAACCCCACAAACAACCTTCTAAAGTAGGTAGTATTTTTACATACCTTTTATAGGTGAGGAAAGTGAAGCACAGAGAAGGTAAGTAATTTGCTCAAGATCATGACTGGCAGCTGGCTGTGCTAAATGCCATTCCCCAAATCTTAACTCTGAAGCCTGAGCTCCTACGCACTATGTTAATTTTAGCTATACATTTGAAAATATGATTCATAATAAAATTGGTGAGCAAAACAATAAAATATTGGGCAATGAAAATGAAAACAATAATTGAGTGAACTCATAATTAGTTCAATGACCATTTTCAGAGATGACCAATTAATGACAAATTCAAAGTTGACCTGGAGTCAGGCTGTGTGACCCATGCCTGTAATCCCAAAGCTTTGGAAAGCCAAGTCAGGACCCTCTTTTGAGGCCAGGAGTTCAAGACCAGCCTAGCGAGACCTTATTACTACAAAATAGCAAATAAAAAAATCTTAGGTGGGCATGGTGGCACTCTTGAGCCCAGAAATTCAAGATTACAGTGAGCAATAATCCAGGCACTCCAGCCTGGATGACACTGCAAGACTCTGTCTCTTAAAAAAAAAAAAAAAAGTCTACCTGGAAGGAAAAATCCAGTAGTTTGTTCAGAATTCTATCAGCTATATTTTTTTCTAAAACAGTTTATTAATGCCTTGAATATCAACATCAATGGCATGCTTACCAAATTAATGAATGCCAAGAAGATATTAGAGTAGTTAATATACCAGCTGACAGAATCAAGATCCTAAACATTCTCACAGTATATAATTATGGGTCAAATCTAACACAATGAAATTTTAAATGATAAATTTAGAAATTCAGCACTTGAGTACTGACTTGATGAGAAATAACTTGATATACACTTACAAAAAAAAAAAAACAATTTTAGGCAGGTGTTAGTTGACTCTAAATTCAATATATGTCGTCAACTCAGTGATGTACCTACCAGAAATTTGACTACAACCTTAGATTGTGTTAGAAGCAGAAGTGATGTTGCTCAGAATAGACCTACAAAAATAAATTCAGCACTACAAAGGGATGCAGGCTGCACGTGGTGGTTCATGCTTGTAATGCACTTTGGGAAGCTGAGGTGGGCAGATCACTTGAGCCCAGGAGTTTGAGACCAGCCTGGCCAATGTAGAGAGACCCCACCTCTACAAAAAATGCGAAAATTAGCTGGGTGTGGTGGCACATGCCTATAGTCCCAGCGACTTGGGAGGCTGAGGTGGGAGGATATCTTGAACCCAGGAGTCAGAGGTTGAAGTGAGCCGAGATCACACCACTTCACTCCAGCCTGGGTAACAGAGCAGGACTATGTCTCAAAATAAAACACAAAAAGAGAAAAGGGATGAAAGAATGTACAGAGAACAGATTCACTAGAATTGCACGAGTCTTAAAAAGCATGCCTCCTAGCACTTTGGGAGGCCGAGATGGGCGGATCACGAGGTCAGGAGATCGAGACTATCCTGGCTAATGTGGTGAAACCCCATCTCTACTAAAAAATACAAAAAACTAGCCGGGCGAGGTGGCGGGCGCCTGTAGTCCCAGCTACTCGGGAGGCTGAGGCAGGAGAATGGCGTAAACCCGGGAGGTGGAGCTTGCAGTGAGCTGAGATCCGGCCACTGCACCCCAGCACCCCAGCCTGGGCGACAGAGCGAGACTCCATCTCAAAAATAAAAATAAAAATAAAAAAATTTAAAAAAAGCATGTCAAAGGATAAATGATTGAAAGACTCAGGAATATCTAATTTGGAAAAGAGAAGAAAGAAAAGAGACTATACTTCCTGACTCAAATACTAGAAGAAACGATATGAAAAAAAATTTCATTTTATTTTGTGTGGTTTCAGAAAGCAGAACTAAAATAAATGGCTAGTTCTGAGGAGACAGGTTTTGATCAATACAAGAACTCTGACAATTTCAGTCACCCAACAGCAATCCAGGCTTCCTGAGAAGACGGTGATTTCTGAGTCACCAGAGGATTTCCAAGGGCAGCTGAATGGCCACTTGTCAGACTTTGTAGGGAAGATCAATTTTGCAGGTGGATAGTTGGAATAAATTACTTCATCATATTCAAACTCTAAGTGTCTTCAATCCTATGCTATGATTCACTGATACTTCTTCAACCTTAACTTTCTCTGTTTGGCCTACTAAACCATGCCTGTCAGCAAAGCATGGATAGTTTGTATCCTCTGTAATTACCTTTCATTTCTTGGCTCTACATCTTTTCTTGTCTTCCTTTCGCCTGGACTGACCTTTGCCATCTTATGAGATTGGCAAAACCATAGCCATCCTTAAAGATCAAGCACAAAGCTATCTTATCCCTGATACGTTGTCTAATAATTGATCTAATTATCCTCTTCACTCTTTTAGTACTGTGTTCATCTCTCTAGTACAGCTTTATGATATTCTGTCTGGTATTATACATTTTTATAGCTATTTTTATTCGCTATAGAATTGAAAGCTACTTGAAGGCAAGGACCATAGATTGCTCATTTCAGCATTCATGTGCAATTTTTAATACAACTGCCTATGACTGCCCTAACAATAAATACTTACTAAATAGGATTTGACACAGTTGCATAAACTCAACAGTGAGATTGGAAGGACAATTTAAATGTATTTTCTGATTAAATGAACTTCTGAAGCAGAACACCTATGCCTCTCTTTCATTGACCCTACTACTAGTTCCTTTTCTTTTTTCTGCCTATTTTTTTGTAGTGCTAATATATATATTATTACCATTTTACTTATTTTAAAGTGTACAATAGAGTAGCATTTAGTATAACTGTTGTCGCTATGTAGTTCCTTTTTGATCATCCAAAAAGAAGACCACATACTCAATAAACAATAACTCCTTATTCTTCCTCTCCCCGGCCCCTGGAACTACTAATCTGCTTTCTGTCTCATTTCTCCCAGTCTTTTGAGTTCTGACACAGTCTTGTGCCAACTGGTTGGTTATTCAGTAAATATCTGTAGAGCTGAATTTGAATAAAAAGACGCTCTCAGAAAATACACATGATGAAAGAGATATAAAAAGACCAAGATGGATCTACTGCTTGAAGAGCAAATTATTTTAAAATAATATCGTTTCTAAGCTTAATGTTGTATAGAAAAATGTGATTTCCAATTTGCAGTCAAATACTTTGAAATATACATTTTTATGTAAATCTAAAGAAACTACAAATAAGAAAGTGGCTGTGCAAAAATATATTTGAAGGAATCCTTTTAAAGTCTAATTTTGTAATCAGAACTTCCTAATTTCCGTTACAATATATGTGAACAGTTGAGATAACAAAGAGACATCATAGGAATTACTCTTGAAGAACTCTTAGATTTTTCATAAATTCTTCACCACAATAGCTTATTTTGTAATATTCAAAATACTATTGTATCTGACCTTGCCTTCTTAAAATTAAACCATTTAGTAAAGAAGGATTTCCTTTTCATGTACTTGTGTGATTTTTGGAAGTTAGAGAATTCACAGGGGTAAGTTTCCCAAACCAGCCGTCACAGCTAAGCAACAACCGCATTTAAAATTCTGGCACTGGTTTGTTGTCTCATTTATTAATGGTCACAAAAGACTGAGTTTGGCTCGTGAAAATATTCCTTCACATTAATTTTCTCTTCCGCCATGATAGCATCTATACCTTTATAATTTTATTATATGTTTTATTTCTGCCACCGGAAGATCTACAGCTTCATGCCTCAGTTTCTGCACCTAATACATTAGTTCAATAGCTTCTGTTACTTAGAGGAGTTGCACATGTTTTGTTCAGTACTAAGAGCTCTCTAAAGTGGGTTTACCAAAGTATAATGATGTGCAAGTGACAATTTAAGTAAATTAAATTCAGTGACATTAAACTAACCATAAAACTCCCAATGTGTACAAAATGACTCATTTTCAATAAGCCCTATTTAGTATCATGAAATTGTAAAGGGTTATGATTTTGTTAGATATTATTTCAAACAATGTTGAGACCAAAATTAAGAGGATTCTTCCTTTCAAAGAAAAAAGGCTGCTTGGCTGTCGCAGTTACTGTCCCAGTTATTTTTACTTATTCTATCCCATTCAAGACATTTCTTGGCAGGGCGTGGTGGCTCAAACCTATAATTCTAGCACTTTGGGAGACCAAAGCCGGTGGATCACTTGAGGTCAGGAGTTCCAGACCAGCCTGGTCAACATGGTGAAACCCCGTCTCTACTAAAAATACAAAAATTAGCCAGGCGTGATGGCGGGCACCTGTAATCCCAGCTACTTGGGAGTCTGAGGCACAAGAATCGCTTGAACCTGAGAGGCAGAGATCGCAGTGAGCCGAGATCCTGCCACTGCACTCCAGACTGGGTGACAGAGAGACTCTGTCTCAAAAAGCAAACAAACAAAAGACATTCTTTAAGTCATATTTGTTTCTTTGTATATCACAGGGAAAATGTAATGAGGGAATTTTTTGATTGCTCTAAATGGAATAAGAGACAGATATACAAAAGAAAGCAGGCTATGTGTGGTGGCTTATGCTTATAATCCCAGCACTTTGGCAGGCCAAGGTGGGTGGATTGCTTGAGTTCAGAAGTTGGAGACCAGCCTGGGCAACATGGCAAAACACCATCTCTACAGAAAAACAGAAAAATTACCCAGGTATGGTGGTGCTCACCTGTAGTCCCAGCTACTCAGGAGGCTGAAGTGGGAGGATCACTTGAGCCTAGGAGGTGGAGGTTGCACCAAGCCAAGATCATACCACTGTACTCCAGCCTGGACAACTGAGTGAGACTGTGTCTCAAAAAAAGGAAAGGAAAGGAAAGGAAAGGAAAGGAAAGGAAAGGAAAGGAAAGGAAAGGAAAGGAAAGGAGAGGAAAGGAGAGGA
>NC_045439.1:121262790-121271975 GCF_002776525.5 Piliocolobus tephrosceles
ATATCACTTAATGTATTCTATGGAAATACTTGGAAAAAGTGAAATAAATGTATACATAATAATGTTCCTTTAAGTGTTATCTATAATGAAAAATGAACCCCAAATAAACCTAGAAACAACCTAATATTCAAAGCTAGGTTATGAAGTACCATATAGCCAGTAAAAACAATTATATAGCTCTATATTATTGTCAGGCAGAGAGATGACAACATAATACTTAATGATAAAAGCAGTTTACAGACAGTACGCACAGTCTGAGTCCATTGTAATTACATATATAACTGAAGTTTTGAAAAGATAAAGAAAGACTATCTGTAGGTGGTACATTTATGGAGTTTTCTTCCTTCTTGCTTATCTATATTTTCCTAATTGTGCTATAATGATGATGGATTTCTCACATAATTTGAATGCAGAAATTTCAAATAATTTTTTTCTAATTATAAATTCTTATGCAAATTACCTAAAATCCACCACATTGTTCCCAGAGGACTATATAAGCTGCAAAAATAATAAATGCAGGTAGATGGATGGATAGAATAGAGAATTATTTCCAAATAATAGCACATTGCAGTCCTGTTGCTACTCACACCACCTTGCCTTATTTAAGAACATTTATTTTGGGAAAACTCCTGCTAAAATATTTTAAAATGAAATGACTTGATTAATTTTGAATGTCTTTATTTTATTTATTTTTAAATTCAATGTATTTTAATGTTTTATTTCATAAGAGCTATACAGTGAGCCCATGCCTTGGTCCATTTGGGTTGTTACAGCAAAATACCATAAGTTAGGTAGCTTATAAATGACAAAAATTTATTTCTTTGGTTCTAGAGACTGGGAAATTCAAGATCACGGTGTGGGCAGATTTAGTGTCTGGTAAGGGGCTGTTTCCTGGGTTATAGATGGCATTTTCTGGCTATGTTCTCACATGGTAGAAGGACAGAATGAGCTTCCTTGGTCCAATTTTATAAGGACAGTAATCCCATGCATGAGGGTTCTGCCCTCAAGACTTAATCATTTCCCAAAAGCACCCCTCCCCACCTCCTAATATCATTATCTTAGAGGTCAGGATTTCAACATATGGATTTTGTGGACACAAACATTCAGACCATAACAGCCCAGTGCATTTTAAGCTAAATAACATGACTAAGTGATTTTGGTGCTGCCTACTTTTTAGGGCTACATAAACATAGTAAATGCTCATGGATCTGCAGGTGACTATGGCTTAGCTGATCTAGGTTGGTCTGGCTGGGAAGTCATGCTTCTGGATTCAGGATGGCTGAACCTGGCTTCAGGCTTTGGATGGGCTTCAGGTCTGCTCCATTTGTGTTTCTTCTAGAATCCAGGGTGAAGCAGCAGCAGCTATCTGGGCATGCTCTTCTCATGCCATATCCCTGGAGTACAAAAATTAAGCCAAATTACCCAAATATATGTATAACTTCTCCTCGCTTCCATTGGCCAAAGTAAGTCACATGGTCAAGCTTAAAGTCAGTGGGCCAGGGAAGTATATTCTGTCCCTAGGGAAGGGAAAGTGTTTGGATATTGGATAAATGATTATCCTAATTATCATAGTAAATGAATCCGTGACTCGGAAGTGACCTACAAGTCATTGCATGGAAAACCATGTAAAAGGAGACTTTAATTTTGACATTGAGAGAAACCTTCAGCCAGTTCTTGGGTGAGGATTTCCATGTTCTGCTTTTGCCTTAATTACCCCTCTACTTTCTCTCTCATTTTATTCACTAAATCTTCAAGTAATCTTCATTTGCCCATATATAAGGCCACTACACTATGGTAACAGACACTCTTTGTGGACCCATGTGACTATTATGGGCTGAATGTTTCTGTCTCCCCAAAATTCATATGTTGAAACCCTAACCTCCCATATGGTAGAATTAAGAGGTAGAGCATTTGGGAGGTAATTAGTTCATGAGTGGGGAAGCCCTCATGGATGGGATTAGTGCCTTATAAAAGGGATCCCAGAGAGCTCTCCTCACCCTCTTTCTATCATATGAACACAATGAGAAGCCAGTTTACAACCCCGAAGAGGGCCCTCATAGAACCCAACCAAGCTGGTTCCCTGATCTTTGACTTCCAGCCTCCAAAACTGTGAGAAGTAAGTTTCTGTTGTTTATAAGCCACCCAGTCTATGGTACTTTGTTATAGGAGCCTGAATTGACTTAAGACAATAGCTTTTGATAGGATGAAAAGTATATGTTCTCAACATCACTGGACAACTTCACAGGAAGTCTACCCCCCAAGAACAGTCAAAATCAGTTGAATCATTCTCCCAAAGAGTAGCTGGTTTAAGGTAAAAGAGAGAGTGGTCATAGAAAGCCATTTTTCCTCTGTGACCCTGAAGAGCTCCTGTTGTAGCTGAAAGAAAGAAACATAAGTTAAACATGACCATATTTAATTTTTTCCAGGTGAAAATTAAGAATGTCACTGGAAAAAATGCAATCAACCCTCCCTGAGTACTCTTCCTCTGGCATGCTGGCGTCAGTCATGCAAAACTTTGAAATACACATCTGCTCACTCTCCTCCATCCAGTTGCCAGGGGTCACCAACATTCCCATCCTTTTTCCCCAGTGGTATATGGGTTATACTGCATCATGCATTACACAAAAGGAAAGGATAACATATTTTCTTCACACCTATTTGAATATGCCCCGTGACCCGGATAAGAGAACAGAGAAAAAAATTGAAATGAGTGACAAGGACATCTATTTTGTCTCATGAGACATTCATCAGAGCAGTGACTTTGGGCTGATTCCGGAAAACATAACACAGTTGTAGTTATACAGAAGATAATCTGCATAAATTTGATTTCTTGCCAAGAAGAATTTGTGCTTGAGGAGAGAATGCTTTATAACAACATAATTAAAACTTAAGGTGCAGAATTAGGGGAAGTGAATGGAGTCTTGCCAGTTTTGTTAAGACCAGTCCTTTTGAAGGCTCCTTCCTCTTTCTTTTTCTTTATTCATGAATACCACAGGGTGGTGACACTCTGAGTCATGATGAAAAAAGTAAATAGTCAAGGTATAAGTGGCAGGTTGGTGAGGGGTTAGAGAGTCTCCCCTATTCCACCCTTCCCACTCCCCAAGCTGGGAAGGTGACAGTTCCTGTCCTTGCTGGCCAAATCTCCTCACATCCTTTCTTCAGTTCCTGAATGTCAGAATATCAAAATGAAAAAAAGGAAGGAAGGAAGGAAGGAGAGAGAAAGAGAAAGAAAGAGAAAAAGAAAGAAAAGAAAGCAAGAAAGAGACTACCTTATTCTGACACTTTCAATCATCTTTGCATAATGCATATCTGTCAAACTCAGGTCAGAATTTATCTTATTTACCTTGAAAAATAAGGTAGTTTTTTTTTTCAGTTTTAGGGAAAGGAGCACTTTTGGTGAAATTCTATAATTAATAAAAGAAATAGATCATTTGTTATAGATTATTCGAATTCTTGTATTTGTAGCAAACTGTATATTCTATGTGCTGCCAATTGCAAAAATAGGGACTTTGTGCATTTAGAAAGTGTGTTATTAGGCTAGACAGCTGGGCAGGTTTAAAACTTTTTTTTTTAAGTTTTTTTTTTTTTTGGCCCTGATCTCTAACCTAACTTCTCAAGTGATCCTCCTGCCTCAACCTTCCAAAGTGCTGGGATTACAGGTATGAGCCACCACGTGCGGCTAGGTTTAAAACTTTCAAAGATTTAATCCTAAATTGAAGATAAGAGAGTTAACTAACACATAAAATGAAAATAAAGAGATGAAAAAATAATAATTAACACAAAAAATGTGTTGATCAAGTAAATATATCCTGCTGAAATTAAGCTATTAAATGAATCAGATATGATTAAAGTTTAAACTTATAAAAATACATTTAAAACCACCCCTTTAATAAAACACCTGTATCTTATCCACAGAAGCACATCATCTTGCCTGACCGCTCAACAGTATTTAACACAGTTGACCACACCTTCTGTCTTGAAATACTATTTTCCTTGCTCTAGAATTACTCAACACTTTTCCAATGTGCAAGTCACCTTTGGCTGCTCTACCTCCTCATCAAGACCGTCTAATGCTGTATAGTTCCTTGTGGCTAAACATAGGCTTTTTTCCTAGTCATTCTACAATCATTCTATACTATAGCACTAAATACCATCTAAACGCTAATTGCTCACAAATACATAATTTTCAAACATCTATTTTCTGAGTTCCACACATGTATTTTAAACTATCTATTTGATCCTTCTGTTTAGCTTTCTTACGAGATCTCAACTTCCTGTCCAAAATGGATTTTTCTGTTTCCTTCCTAAATTTTCAAGCATAAAAAATAAATGAATGACATCATCATCTATCCAGTGGATTAAGGAAGTAATATGAAGATTTTAGTTAATGTTTTCATCCCTATTCCCAATCCATTAGTAAACTTTGTTCTTCCTACCTCTAGAATATAGCTTAATCTGACTACTTTTCTTCATTTAACAGTTTCATATCTAGTCTAAACCACAGTCATCTCTCTCGCTGGGATGACTGCAATGGTTCCCAAAGTGGTTTCCCTTCATCTACTTTTTCTGAGACAGAGTCTCACTCTGTCACCTAGGCTGGAGTGCAGTGGTGCAATTATGGCTTACTGCAGCCTCAACCTCCTGGGCTCAAACAATCCTTCTGCCTCAGCCTCTTCAGTAGCTGGGGGCTACAGGCATGGGTCACCACACTTGGCTAATTTTTAAATTTTTGTTGTAGCAATGAGGTCTCACTATGTTGCCTAGGCTGGTCTTGAATGCCTGGACTCAAGTAATTCTCCTGCCTCGGCCTCCCAAAGTGCTGGGATGACAGGCATGAGCCACCATGCCCAGCCTCCCTTTTTCTACTCTTCATTTATTTCAATCAATTTAACCACATAGCACAAGAGTGGTTTTATGATGTAAATTTATCCCTGCCACTCTTCTGCTCAAAAAGCTTCAGTGGCTTCCCTGTGGGCTAGAAAGATAAATCCTGAAGGCACTGCATGACCTGGTCCCTCAGTTTTACCTTTCTTCTCTTACTCACTATGTTGCAATCACTCTGGTCCTTCTTTTGCAATCCTTCTTTTATTCCTGTAAAGGAGCCTCCTGTAAAAGAGATAGCATCAAACGCTTTCCCACTTTGGGGTTTCTGTTCCTACTGTTTCCACCTAGAACAACAGTCTTCCCCTAGTCTTTCCTTGGTTAACTCTGATTCTTCCATCACCTCCTCAGAGGGTTCCTTGATGAACAGTCCCCGCCACACTGCCACCAGCTTAGGTCCCCCTGTTATATATTAATATACCCTTACTTCACAGCATAAGTCATGGGCTGTAATTATGTGTTTACTTGCTTAATATCTTTCTCCTTCATCAGACTGTGAGGTCTATACTGGGAATCACATTCGTGTTTTTCACAGCTGTATCCCCAGTGTTTAGCACAGTGCCTGATCTAGAGAAAATTTTTAATATTAGGTATGTGATAAGTTGCAATAATATTTTTATATGATTTTATGTTCTGAACTTTTTCAATTGAGCTGGTTTTATAAATACTCTAGTAAATTATCCTATTTACTATTCATAAAAGATACATAATTTTACATTAAATAAATATGATAAAATGTACTTATTTTCCCATTTTCTTGTTACTCGTTTTTGCTATTATAACTTTGTTATAATAGAGCTGTTTCTTTTTTTTTTTTTTTAAGTATCTCCTTGAGGAAAACTTACAGAGGTGAGACTCACAGGATCACAGCTTCTGAAAATTGTTTTCTGCATTAGATCAAGATCACCAATTTTTCTTTGAAAGTATAACAAATTACAGTACCCCCCAAATGACTCATCTCGGATAAACTGGTCATACTTTTTAAATGCTTATCAAAGAAAATATGCCTACGCTATGTGAACTGCCGGTTCTGCCACAAATCTGTCCATATGGGTCATACTAATTGTATGAATTGCAACTGTATCAACACTAGTGAAGTCTAATTTCTTGTAAGTCTTAGGAGCATTGCCCATTATGCTTTATGTGTGATAAAATTATAATGGTACTGGAATATCTGTTGGGAAGATATATTTATCATAAATATGGCATCATATGTCTAATCTAGATCAAAGATTTTAATTGTGTCTGCTATCAATTAAAAGTAACAAAATGACTTGTTCTTTTCCTTTCCTTTTTTTTTTTTTTTTTTTTTTTGGCATGGACTTGCTTTGTCACCTAGGCGAGTCCTGGTGGTGTGATCGTGGCTCACCACAGCCTCAACCTCCCAGGCTCATGCAAACCTCCAACCTCAGTCTCCCAAATATCTGGGACTACAGGCACACACCACCATGATTAGCACATTTTTAAAAAATTTTTTTGTAGAGATGAGATCTCATTATGTTGCCCAGGCTGGTCTCCAACTCCTGGGCTCAAGTAATCCTGCTTCCTTGCCCTCCCAAAATGCTGAGATTACAGGCATGAGCCACTATGCCCAGTCATGACTTGTTCTTTTAACTTGTAAGTTGCAGCCAGAAACTTACTGCCTTTACTCAATGAGGCATTATAAAACTTGAATTATAAAAACTAAATATTTTTCAAAAAGATTTCTTTATAAAGAAAAGATGCCAGAAACTGAAAAAGCTTTCCCAAAATACCCTTTTCAAAGAAATAAACGAATATATTAACTCTTAGGTGGGAATAGACATGAGACAAAAAGTAGGCAAAGAGGGTAATCCTTTGAGAGTCCACAGCATGCTTAAAGCCAGAGGTCAAGGCCCTGGCAAACAAAAGGTTTATTCTACTTCCAGAAAGAGAGAGTAGGCTGATTTTGGCCAGGTCTGCTTGGGGAGTGTGGTGGTGAGGTGAATTCAGATCTGGTCCAGGCCAGTAGCTCCTGGAAAACTGGGATCGTTCCATGCCCACAGTGCATGGGGGCTCTTCTGGGATGGATATAACATGGTTCCTGGGTTCCTGTAGCAAACAGGCTAAAGTCCACCCCCAGGGCTGAACTCAATTTTCTGGAGCTATTTACTACACTAATTGAGCTCTTTTCTCTCCTCTCTCTCTTCTTTCCTTCCTTTCAATAAATAAGTAAGTTTTTGTTTGTTTGTTGTTTTTCTGGGACTGCCCTGCTAGACACTGTAGAAGATATAAAGAAGGTTCCAGTAAGGCCTCAAGCAGGACAGATTAGACCCATGAATAGATATTCGTACAGTGTAAGCAAACCATGGTAAGAACCAAGGGGAAAATATACAGGTAAATGAGTGGGAGATGCCTCCGGCTGACTGCATCAGTGAAGATTTCCACAGAGGAGGCATTTCAGGCAGCTCAGAAAAAGACAGGGGAAGATTTAGCTACACAGAGAAGGGGCCTGGAAATGGGAGTAAGAAAGGGCATCAAGGGCAAAGAAAACTGATTTCACATTTGAATTTTTTTTTCTCCAGTCTTTCTGGCTGGGTATCCTAGTGAGGGCAGTGCTTCTTAAACTTTAATGTGTAAATGAATTACCTGGAGATCTTGTTAAAGTGCAGATTCTGATCTACCAGGTCTGGGCTAGGTGGGAGAGTCTGCATTTCTAACAAGCTTCCAGGATGATGCTGAAGCTGCCAGTCCAAGAAGTGCACTTTGAATAACAACATTCCAGGCCTTATGTTTCCAAGATGGGGCAGTTGGAGTGGGAAATTATAGGGCCATGCATCTGGCTGTGAGGTCCATGGGGCCTGGAAAGTTTCTGAGGACAGAGCAGCAGTGCTTCTTTCACTGTCAGTCTTTTGACAGGGGTCAGGGACCATAATAAACAGAAGAGAAGGAGCTGCCCTGCATTTGTAATACAGAAGACCTCTCCATCTCAGATTGCGGATGGATTGCATCGTTCCATCATCTCCAAACCAACAGCACAGAAACTCTGTGTGGTCACTGACTCACTTGTGTCCCAGCAGAATAAGAGATTCTTTGTTAGCTCAAAGTCTAGCAGTTTTTCTGGCTCTTGGTGGAGACAGAGTAATTTTAACCCAAAAATAGGTCTTTCAAAAATATTGCTGAAATAAAGGAAGCAGTAATCAGGATGGTTCAGTCTACCAAACTCCAAACTTAACACAACAAACCATGTCTGCATTAAGATAGAGGCCTTGCTGCTGCAGAGGGTGGTTCCAACAGCCTTTGTATATTTTTATTTTTCTGCTGGATATTATTCTCTAAGACTTCTAATTCAAGCAATTCTAGAAATAAGGGAAGAAGAGCCATATGTAACTATTTATGACCAAAATTCAGAACTAGTCACATCTTGAATCATAACTTCATAAACATAAATAATGAAATCTCTAAACTATTAGTCTACCCTTTTTGAACTTTATTTGGAAATATAGTAATAGGTGGAAACACTAGGACATCTAGACAAGAGAAGGTAGAAACTTTTTTAAAAGCACTTTCTATGTATATCACATTTTCTGTGTGTGAAAAAAGAAATGCTATATTCCATCTGTAGAGTAAAATAGGATTGCCTGTGGCAAAGGCAAGGCTTCTAAGAAACAGCTTAGACTGAAAATTCAGAACACACTCTGGGTTTCCCCCTTCCATTTTTCTTGAAGTTACCAAGATGAGTGGTCATGGGATGAAAGTAGCAATATTTATTCAGCATTTGCTGTGGGCCAGATACTGTGCTAAGCATATTTCATATGTGCTCCCTTTTAATCCTCCAATTACAACTATAAATAGATCGTAATATGCCTATTTTAGAGATAAGACAGCTGACAAAAAAGTTGTAGAACATCATAAAGCAAGATAGTAAAGCAAGGAGTTGGAACAGAATTTCAAACCCACATTTGTCCAATATAAAATCCATATACCTTCTACCACGGCATGGTGCCTCCTAATACCAGATTTCTTGGTATCTCTTGCTGAGGACAGTTTGCTTCTTTTTTTTTTGAGACGGAGTCTCACTCTGTAGCCCAGGCTGGAGTGCAGTGGCCGGATCTCAGCTCACTTCAAGCTCCGCCTCCAGGGTTTAGGCCATTCTCCTGCCTCAGCCTCCCGAGTAGCTGGGACTACAGGCGCCCGCCACCTCGCCCGGCTAGTTTTTTGTATTTTTTAGTAGAGACGGGGTTTCACCGGGTTAGCCAGGATGGTCTGGATCTCCTGACCTCCTGATCCGCCCGTCTTGGCCTCCCAAAGTGCTGGGATTACAGGCTTGAGCCACCGCGCCCGTT
>NC_045439.1:121272075-121272547 GCF_002776525.5 Piliocolobus tephrosceles
CTTTAAGTTCTAGGGTACATGTGCATAACGTGCAGGTTTGTTACATATGTATACTTGTGCCATGTTGGTGTGCTGCACCCATCAACTCGTCAGCACCCATCAATTCATCATTTATATCAGGTATAACTCCCCAATGCAATCCCTCCCCCCTCCCCCCTCCCCATATAGGCCCCATTGTGTGATGTTCCCCTTCCCGAGTCCAAGTGAACTCGTTGTTCAGTTCCCACCTATGAGTGAGAACATACGGTGTTTGGTTTTCTCTTCTTGTGATAGTTTGCTAAGAATGATGGTTTCCAGCTGCATCCATGTCCCTACAAAGGACGCAAACTCATCCTTTTTTATGGCTGCATAGTATTCCATGGTGTATATGTGCCACATTTTCTTAATCCAGTCTGTCACTGATGGACATTTGGGTTGATTCCAAGTCTTTAACATTTCTACTATGCTGGAGATTGGGTCTAGTGGCTCACTG
>NC_045439.1:121275547-121401837 GCF_002776525.5 Piliocolobus tephrosceles
GATGTGGAGAAATAGGAACACTTTTACACTGTTGGTGGGATTGTAAACTAGTTCAACCATTATGGAAAACAGTATGGCAATTCCTCAAGGATCTAGAACTAGATGTACCATATGACCCAGCTGTTCTTATTAGATGTTGAGTTACATAGAAAAGTCTGTGGGGTTGGCGACAGGTCAAACTTAAAGACCCTTAAGATTCCTTCCAACCTTTACAACATCTTACCACCATAGTGCCTTTGTACATGCGATTTTCTCTGCCTGAAATTCTCCCTTTGCTTTTTCATTTTCTTTGCCTGTTTAACTACTTCAGATTTATCCTGCAGAACTTAGCTTAATCATTATTTCTTCAAAACATTCTTCTCTTCCTTTGTTCTGTTCACTCTTTCTACTACACACTTATTTTTTTTTTTTTTTTTTTTTGACAAGGGTCTAACTCTATCACCCAGAATGGCGTACAGTGGCATGATCTCGGCTCACTGCAACCTCCGCCTCCCAGGTTCAAGCGATTCATCTGCCTCAGCCTCCCAAGTAGCTGGTATTACAAGCATGTGCCACCACGCCCAGATAATTTTTGTAGTTTTAGTAGAGATGGGGTTTTACCATGTTGCTCAGGCTGGTCTCGAATTCGTGACCTCAGGTGATCCACGCACCCTGGCCTCTCAAAGTGCTGGGATTATAGGCATGAACCACTGTGCCCAACCTCCACTACACACTTTTAAAAGTGCGACGTATCTTTTGATTGTGTAACTTATCACAGATGCAATTTTACATTTATGTGTGTGTTCTAAATATCAGATTCCTTATCTCTAAAATGAACTATTTGTCTCCTGTCCCCGATGACTCAACTGAATGATAACAAGTTGTAACTGTTATTTGTCGATTGGCTCTTGCCTCTGTGCTAGGTGTTTGGTGAGGTTATTAAAGATCCTTAAGACTTGTTCCCGGCACTCAAGGAACTAATAATCTGATTGAAAGGGTGCCGCTAAGAAATATAAAATGATTACAGAGCAACCAAGTTCAGGACGTAACCACATCTTTTGCAAGAAAAAAATTGCTTTATTTTGTTTTTTCCAAGGAACTATCTCTCCTTCTAATCTATGTCTCATTTATAAACACCGGCATATGAAAGCTGATGCACTTTCGGTAATGAAGTAATATAATTAGAAAAGTGGAAAGAAGCTTGGAGAACAATGGAAAACCAATAAAGGTGAGAAAAAAGAAATGAGAACCACAGTTTGCCATGTCTCTCAGAAATGTTCTCTTATAGTGAACGATAGTGGGCCAGAGCTCACCAAATTTGATATCAGTAGTCAATATTTATCTTGACTCTTAAAAGCAGAGCAGAGGAGGAACTATATGTTTAGTAAATTAGAGATAAAATGTTGACCGTGTCAACTCAGTCAAAAAACAAGGTGGACTCCAGTTATAGACAGCTAGAACCCTTAAAGGATGACACTACAGACCAAGGCTAATTGTATAGGAAACAGAATAGGGTCCCAAACATAAGCTCCATAAGCCCATCTGAATTTCGAAGGTCTCCCAGATCCCATCAGACCAATGTTACCAGAAGTGACACATTTCATTCACAATTTACAAATGGCACATACGTGCAGTAGGCGCAGACCTCGTCCTAGTCTGGAGGTGCTCAGTGCTACTGGCAAGACAGCCATTGTGAAAGTCAAAATGAAATCCTAAACTTTAAAATAATCCATATTTTTATATTAAAAGGGTGAGAAGAAATTACAAAATGTAGAAAAATGAGGAACTGAACCAAATGTTCCTGCTCCTCAATATATTATTTCTGCCCCTCACTCCCAGGATTCTTTCTCTAGTCATTTTTCAATCTCCAAAATTTTCTTATGGAAATGTTCATTTGAGTCTATAAGATACTCTTAAAATTGCATATGTCTTTGGAAGGGCTGATAGACTTGCACACGAGTGTGAATTAATTTAATCAAGTTATTTTACTTAGTTCCAACTTGCAGAATACTAAATGAATGCTGATTGTTAAGAATAGGGAGCAAAGACAAGAATAGAGAGCAAAGGCCAGACAGAATGAGGACAATAGGTGCATGAAAAAGGATTTCAGGAGAATATTGGAGAAGTAAGGTGCAAAACGAGCAGAAAGGAAAATAATTATTATTTTCATCTGTCTCAAGACCCAGAAAGGCTGGTGCTATACCCTTCAAGAGAGGAAGAGAAATTTCTTTCTTTTTCTTGACCTTGTTGAACAGAATAGGCCCAGCTCCTAGGACCAGATGCGAATCTGGTACCATTACAAACTCCAAACATTAAATAGGTTTTTTGGAACTAGCTTAGTGACACAGCTCTTACAGGAAAATGTGATATTCTAAAAAACTTAGAGGAAGTCCTCTTACAGCTCTAGAACAAGGACTAACTTTGAGGAATATAATCAAGACGGAACATTTGAAATTTCCAATATTTTAGAAACTATGACCAATAAAAATGGCAGTTTCATATGGTTCAACCCAAAAGTTAATAAGCTGATGACTCCCTAAATGTCTTATCTGAAATTACATCATCAGAATGAAGAATTTGAAAAGCTACTTGTTACACCATGTAGCAGAAAAAGAAGTTTAAATATAGACTTTACTAGTCTTGAAGACATACTGTGATTGATGATGCATAAGAGATGCTGTTCCAAATAGTCACATTATAATGCCCAATTCCCGATCAAGCCCTCTGTGTCCATGTCAATTTATTCCATTTGTTATTTAGACAGCACTTCCTTCAACAGCCATAGGGAACTAAGACATCTATATCCATGGGTGTTTTAGGTTGAGGTTGACAGTTGGCATTATGGGTTTCAGGGCAACTTTAGGTGAACTCAGATTTTCCTCGTATCACTTAATGTGATTAACGTTCACACGGAGGGTTTTGCCACGTGATCTGGCATCCTTACAACCATGAGTTTACTTATGACACAGGGAAGATTGCGTTTAGGTTTTCCTTTTCTTTATCAGAATAGCAATTTAAAAGCCTCTAACTTAACATCTAGATGAACTGTAAGGTCTTTTTCAGTTCTATCATGTCATGATCAGATTTTATGGAAAAGAAAATGACTATGCTTGCTCTCACATGCATAGGGTATTTCTATAACTATATGGAAGAAACAGGCAACATTAGTCTTTCTTGAGGAGGGAAACTTGCTTTTTCCTGTACTGAGCTTTTGTGCACTGAACTCTTTTTAAATACCATGTATTATTTGCTAACAAGAATTAAAAATACCATTTAAAATGTAAGCAAAGCATTTTACTTGTTAAAGTACAGAACCCCTCCGTGTATAAATGTTTAGTTCTTGTTCTTCTTTATGACCTTACCATTATTGTGATTTAAAAAAAAATATAACAATTCCTAGGCACTGTGGGAGGTGAAACAGAGATGCAGAAGATTTTGATGATGGAAATTGCTATTTATTTTGCAAATATTTGTAACTCCTTGTTATGTGACACATCCAGGGCTAGGTACTTCCTCCTTTACATGACTTCTGGAAGGCTTCTTGTGTAAACATTCAAGCTTTTTTTTTTCCTCTTTGAGAGGTCTGCATGCTTAAAATGCTTCCCATAGATAAGCAGTGGTTTGTTCTCCATGAATGCAGCAACAGATTACGCTACCTGCAGGGAGAGTCATCTTCCACACTAAGGTAGGTCCCTGGTGTTTGGAGCAGACACTACCAGGATGAACAGTACATGAGTTAGAGACCACTTTGTACAGAGGAGGAGAGGCCTCATGACTAGATCAGCAATATTGAGAACAAAAAGATGCAAGTGAAGATAAAAAGGGAAGGTAGTGGAGGGAGGAGATGACTGGCAATAGAAACTAGTACAGTAATATCTTACTTCACAGAATTATTGAGTTACCCAAAAGCTGATTCCAAAGTTTTGTAAATATCATCCCAACACATTAGAAAGGCTTGCTAAATTAAAGAAGCTTGCTACTTAGAACAACTTTTGTCAAGCAAAAAGGTCCTTATTTCAATTCAGATTTTACACAGATGACGTGTAGATAAGAACTCTCAACATTTTCAAAGCCCTTAGACACATATTTCTTTGGATTCTCACATAAACGCCATGAGAGTTGTTTTCCATTCTACAGATGAGGAAAGTGCAGCTTAGAGGTTGAGCCACTTGCCCATGGAAGCCTGGTGGGGAAATGGCTGAGGTTTAGACCAGGACCCCAGTGCCCTACTCGTTGGCACTAAGGTAGCCCCACGACATGTCTCTACAGAGATAGGCAGAGCACAATAAACTTACTTTATTGGACAATTTTCTCTGATTTTCATAAAACTGGAGCTGCTGAATGGGGATACCTAGGGTATCATAAAACTGATACCCTGTCCATCTTCCCAGAGTTCAGTTTGGATTGTCTCTTCCCCCAGCATCTCTGCTATCTCCACATAGTCTACAAATAAAGTGCAGGAGCCACAGACTGGCAGTCAGGACTTCTGCCTGAGGCCCCATCCACAGCTCAAACCCTCCTTCCCATTTCACTATGCTAATGCTTACCCCTTGCACTCCAACCAAGCAGGTCTGTGTACCCACCATCTAACACCCCAACAGGCCAGGCTAGGGTGAGGTGAGTCACAGCATTGAAAAGTTCACCAAAGAACTCAGTAATCAAGGTTAATATTTTAATGGAATATTTCAAAAAATCAAAATTAATATCAAAAATGCATGATGAAAAATATCAAAATTTTAAATAAAGACAGGGTCAGTTTGGGTTTTTTCCTATTGCTTCAGGCTCAAAAGTGCCTTCCGGGGTACTGTTACCGGCCCTGCAGTGACTCCCCACTCATATACTTTTACTAATGATGTTTCCCAAAAGTTAGTTCTTACAATCGCTTTCTACATTAGTAACCTCTTTCTTTTTGAACGCTCCAGCATTTAAGTGTAGCACTGTACTGTCAGGAAAACCCATTCATTTCCCCTAGTAACTAGTAGTACTTTGAAGATATTCTGAATCATCTTGGATCCTTTCCAGCACTTTCTCAAATCACAGTGAGCACTCAGCACCACTTCGCTAAAAGAATGCAGAATCACAATGCTCAAATCACTGTACGGGGGGTTCAGCAGGGAGGGGACGCAGATATGTTTTGTTTAGTGCAGGGTGTTTTGAGAAAATTGAATTTATCCAGATTTTTAAAATCAGGATATTGTACATCAATATACTCCATTTCTGGAAAAATCAGAAAATCTAGCAACACTAGGTCTAATTCTTGCCCGATAGCAACGGACGCTGAGAGCAGAAAAGCGGCCCTGCCTTCGGAGCTCTCTCCAGTTCGCCTCCTCCCAATTACAGTGCCTGTCAGGCCCCATTAGCTCTTTGAGTTTGCTACCCTAAGAATAAAGGAAAGAGCGCACAGGATAAAAATCCATCGGCTGGGTCTATTCGTTTTTTCCTGGAGAGAAAAATAATGTTTCCTGGTTGTCCTTTCGAATACAGTCTCACAGAGAAGCTCACAGAAGCAGCCCTCCTTTCTAGCCCACAAACTTCCCACAAGCTGTGAAAGTCGCACCGGCTCTTGCGCCCAGACCAGTCTCTCCTGGGTCTTTGGCTCTGGGCCCCCGTCCCTACATTGGCCCTTCACTTCCTCCGCCACCTCCGCGCTCCCTAGCCTGCGGCGGGTCCCGGCCCCCAGCTGCTGCTCTTTGCCCCGGGCCAGGGCGCTCGGGATCGCCCACGGCGGCACTGAGCATGCTCAGAGGCGGCCGCGGGGGCAGGTTTGCTTCGCAGGCGCTCGCACTCGGCGGCGGGCGGGCGCGCGGCTGCAGCTGGAGCTCCAGCGCCCGGAGTTGGAGTTGCCGGGAGTTTCCCCCCCACCCCTCCCTTTTCGCGCGCGGCAGCAGGAGCCGGCGCGGGAGCCGCGAGCGGCGGCTAACCAGCACCCCGGCCGGCTAAGCCTTGTCCGGAGCCCGGAGCCCCGCGCGGGGCAGCCCCCCGGGGAGGAGCCTCGTGCGCTGGGACGCGTGCCGCGCACTGGCACGGCTGGGGCGCGAGCCAGGCTGCACGGTAGGACCGGGGCGAGGGGAACCGCGCGGTCAGGGCGCAGGCCAAGCGAGGGAGATGCGGTTGCAGCCGCCAGGGCTGTTGGGGCGCCTGGCGCTCCGTCCGAGGCGGGTGACTGTGAGGCCGGGGGAGTAGACAGGCGCCCAGAGAGATTCTTCCAAGTTGGCGGGTGGCGGGAGAGGGGGCCGCGCGACCCGGCGCAGCTGCTTTGTGCGCGCAGAGAGGGACTCGTGTGCCTGGTTCTCTCCAACCCTGGGACCCGTTGTGCGGGCAGTATTGGGCTAGCCACGGAACGGAGTGATTTCCTCCGAGAAAGTTGAGGATGGAGCCTTTCTTTCCGCACTGTCCCCGCGATGGGATGGGCCCCGAGAATGCCGCCCCGAGATTCCCAGTGTGGGGGAACTCGGGGTCGCTGCGCCCCTAGCTTCAGTGCAGAAATCCACGAATCACTCCGATCTTCGTGAACTCTGGCATCTTCTAGGAAAATCATTACTGCCAAAATTGAGGCGAGCTTTTCTGGCGGGCACGGCATCTGCCCTCAGGGCGCTGGCACTGGGCGATGCCCCCTTTCTGATCACAGACTTGGTCAAGGGCGCCAGGTTCCGAATTCGCGCTTGCGGTGCACGTCGGCATCCAGCACGTCGGCAACACCGCCGGGCAACGTGGCTGGAGTAGGTGGGTGGCTCGATTTTCCCTCCAGCCTTTCCTCAGGTTTATAACACCCCGCCACCTCACCACCCCACCGGGTTCATCTTCGCAGAGGACAGGACCTGCAGGTAGAGAATTTGGAAAGACATATTGTTCCGTAGGAGAAAGTCCCCGGTGTGTATCTGCCTTTGATTCTGGCCCGAGGATTTCATAACGAACCCTCTCCCCTTCCTATTACGCTGCCCTAGGAACTGGGTGGGAGAGAATAGGGTCGGTGGGTCCGCAGGGACTTCCACCTCATTCCACCCTCTCCTAACACTGCAGTCCGGGCGACCCCAGGACCCTGGAACTGGCATTGTGCGGATTGTAAGGGTGTGGAGGATGCCGACGAATTTTTCCTGGCTCCACTTTTTTCACTTCTTGTTTTGAGTTTTGGGGTTTTGCCTGCACACTAGTCAGAGCAGCGCTGTCATAACCCTGGGGGTGGAGGAGCTTCAGCCGAGGCTGTGAGCCGCTGTTCGCCTCAGAGGCTGCTAGTGGGAATCGGTCCAGAAATGATTATGCAGGCTAGAAATATGCCTCTCTTTTTCTTCTTTTTTGGCTGAACACCTTGGCTGTTGGGTTTGTGTGTTAAGTTCTTAAAGGGACACCCTCACACTGCTCAAGTGCCAGGATTTAGGGGCTCACCATTTCTGCTGCCTGTTTCTGTTTGCTTTTTCCTTGAGTGTAGTCTGCTTTGGGGCAGATTTGTAGACGTGCGAATCACATAGTGTGGATACACTACACCGTTCTAGATTCAGACAGACCTGAGGTCAAGTTTCAGCTTGACAGCTGATGACAGTGCTGATGAACAAATGATTAGCCACTCTGAACTTCAGTTTTCTCTTCTGTCAAATGGAGATAATCGTGGCCTTACCTCCCTCCATTGCAGGGTTGTTGTAAACTCAGATGAGATAATGGAAATGAAAAGTGCTAAGAAAACTTTAAAGCACCATTCCTGTCTTAGATATTGTCGCTGTGCTCTTTACTCAGTTGTTTTCAATGAGCTAATTCTTAATTATAACAAGACATCTAAGTCTTCTCTTTATCCACTCCTCTCCAAGTGGTTTAGTTGCTTGGGCCTTTGGAAACATCTGTTTACCCTTTTTCTTTCTCTGTCCTCAAATCCATCTCTTTTAATTTTAAGATTTGGCGCTCCAGGCCTCATATTTATCTGAGAAAGGCAGCATGATGTAGATTAGGAGATGACTGGGGTGGCATTATCAACATTCACAGTCCTGGGCCCCAGAATTGGCACGGTTAGAAAGAAAGGCCTTAGTTTGAAACTCAAGGCTGATGAAGAAGTCAGCAGATCCTGGGATGGAGCTCTGACTTGACTTCTAATAGTGACCTTGAACTAAGGACTTAACTCCTAATCTGTGAAATCAGTCTATGAAGATTAAAAGCCAATATCAATTGAAGGCAAGAACAGGTGAGATTATCACTCAGTTAAATAGGATTCACACAGGCTCCTGAGCCACTGCAGGTGCAGCATCTTCCCTAATCTTAGGGCAGTCGTTCTCACACTTGAAGATAATCATCTGGAGGGCTTGTTAAACCACAGGTTGTTGGACCATACTGCCAGAGTCTCTGATTCTCTAGGTCTAGGGTGGAGGCCCAAGAATTTGCATTTCTGTCTAGTTTCAGATGATGCTAATGCTGCTACAGACCATGCCTATAGAATCACTAACTTATGGGGTGGGAGATAGTAAGAGAGATGAAGTTTGTTGTGAAATGCCATTATTTTACTAGCTCATATACAGAGACAAGGTTTCTTTGGGGGTATGTTGGGAAGTCTCCTTAGGCATTTTATATTCCAATGCCTGTGCCACTTACCATTATCTAGGTTTAATAATTCTGATTGCTCTTTAAATGGATGAATTTTACAAAGAGGTAGGATTCCCCCTTCTTTTCATACTGTAAAATATGTAGTCTCAGGTTTTAGATCACCCTTGGGTAGTGCCAGATTGGTGACCTTTATAATTTATAAAATCCAAAAACTACCCTATTTCCTTTTTTGGATAAACCTCAGACATTTGTGGAAAGGAGGTTATGTACAGTTCTGACAGCTTGAACCTTAAGGTTGGAGGACAGAATAGATCACCTAGGGAACAAGTTTAAGAAGAATTTGCAGTGGTGTCTTTTCTGAATGGACAGCTTACCCAGGCCCTTGAGGGAGCATGAAGTACACCCCACAACAAATGTCCCATGGTGGTTAGACCTGGCAAAGGCCTTTCATTCCTTCTGGAGAGTGGTGGTGGCACTGGCAGTGGCTGAGACCCTCTCTCGGTCTCTCGGAGGGTAGAAGGCTGGCTTTCAGGGGCAGCTGATCAATATTAGTATGGTGTCCTGTGTAACCTAGCTTGTAATCAAGCACTATTGGGACTTAACCCAATCTTAAGCTCTTTTCCTTTTCCCCCACGCCATAGTCCTGTGCGAGAGCTCACCATGACTTCCTATGACCTAGACTGTGGCCTTGAATTTTGACTGCTTTGCATCAGAGAGGCTGTGGGAACCTACTTGAGTCAGGAGGGTTCCTGCAATAACATCCTAAGGAAGAAATAAAGTTTACGTAATGTAGCGCCCAAATGAACTAGGTATAAGAGGAGGTCAGTCAGCGCTTTAACTAGTTCTTGTGTTGCTATGCCAAATGGGATCCCAGCTCACTGTCATGCTTTATCTCACCTGTCCATTTGTGCTTTGTTTTAGTTTTAAAATGATTAGCACTAGAGAAACCTATCAGTAAATCAGAAACCTTTAAAAAACTCAAGTGTACACTTAGTGTTTTAGTAGATAAAACTTCAAGGCCCAAACCTGTCTTCCTGACAGCAGTCAGCACTTGGTAAAGGAACAGCCTTCTGGTTGTCATTCTTAAGATTCATTAGCTAATTTAAATGGTTTTTCCCACTTAGTAGGGAACATTTCTATTTTAAAATTCCTTCCCATAACCTGATGTTTATATTTTGGGTGTTACCCCTGCTTTTTGCTGCTGGGATTTTTTCCAGTGTGAGGGCAGCCTCTTATCACTATTGTTCACTTTTCTCAGTACATGATATCTTTGCTGCCTTTAATAAGTCTGTTGTGAGACAGTCATTATGGCACTTTATTTCTTTTTTGGTCATTAGGACTGTTATTACTGAGTCACAGACAGTCAGGGCCCATTCCTAGAACATTATTCTCAATGTTCCTAGAGGGTGCTTTTAAACTAAAACACTAGTTATACTGCACTAGCTCATTTCTAAGATACATTCTTTTTCTGATTTCAGAAGTCCAGATGGATCTTAAAAATTAAGAACACATTTAGGCCAGGCACAGTGGCTCACGCCTGTAATCCCAGCACTTTGGGAGGCCAAGGCAGGTGGATCATCTGAGGTCAGAAGTTCAAGAGCCTGACCAACATGGTGAAACCCCATCTCTACTAAAAATACAAAAACAAAGTAGCTGGATGTGGTGGTGGGCACCTGTAATCCCAGCTACTTGGGAGGCTGAGGCAAGAGAATTGCTTGAATCTGGGAGACGGAGGTTGCATTTAGCCGAGATTGCACTATTGTACTCCAGCCTGGGCAACAAGAGTGAATCTCCTTCTCAAAAAAAAAAAAAAAAAAAAAAGGTATAAACTCATTTAATGTACAGTTTTTATCTCTTCTTTTGTAACCTGTTATGTTAGTGTAGTGCCTATTAATTGATGGCATCTTCAAACAAAGCAAATTTAGTTCCTTATTCTGATAGAATATGTGGTTTCTACTCAGTGCTGTCCAGCTGATAGAATTGCTGAGCAGTTAGCTCAGCAGTTCCGAGAATATGTTGGTAAAATGCTGTTGGGGTGGGTGTTAATTGGTGTACTCTTATAAAGGGCAAATCCATTTGGGAAGCACTGCCTATGATTTTTTTCCTCTTGTAGAGATTCTCAACATGGGCATCATTATATCAAAGACCATGAGCGGTACTATAGTTAACTATATCAACAACAAAAACTTGGTTACATTTATTCAAGTCAGCGTTTCCCAGAATGCAGAATGTTTCTGAGGTTATATACGTATCTTTCAGGACTCCATTACTGAATTATCACAAACCACAATTTTAATATGTGGTTTAATATTGACATTCATTCATTAAGTATGACAGTTAATTAATGAACTCTGCAAGTGGTTACTTATTTTTTATTTCAGAGTAGAGAAGAACATTTTAAGCTGTGGTCACTAAGAAAGTCTCCACCAAGGGGCTGGACTGCGATAATGTAAATAGTGGGTAGCACTCTTCTAGGGATAAGGGACATTTTAGGTTGGAGGGATAATGAAGCAGGAATAAAGACTTGCATTTGTGCCTGCATATAAATAATTTTCAGAGCATACAAGAAAATGGATTGTGCTCAGCACAGTGTGAGATTTACTGAATCTGCGGTGGTGGTCAAAGAACCTACTAAGGCCAGGCTTGGTGGCTCATGCCTGTAATGCCAGCAGGTCAAGGCTACAGTGAGCCCTGATCATGCCACTGCACTCCAGCCTGGGCAACAGAGTAATATCCTGTCCCCAACAAAACAAAACAAAAAGTTTTTTGATTCTGTAAATTCATTGAAATAGCAGACGAGTTATAGAGAGGACTGGACAGCTAGTTGCAGAAGTGGATACGCAACACTCAGGATGAAAGCAGGCAGGGGTGCCTGGAACTGAAGTGGGGCATGGAAGTGTTCCTGTGCCATTAGTCATTAGGGGGATGCAAATCAAAACCACAGTGAGATGCCACTTCACACCCACCAGGATGGCCAGGTGGAGAATGTGGGGAAATTGGAACCCTCCTACATTAGAGTACTAGTGAATATGTAAAACGGAACAGCCACTTGGGAAAAGGGGTTGGCAGTTCCTCAAAATGTTAAACATTGGCTACCTAATGACCAATTCCCCTGCAGGATAGATACACAAGAGAACTAAAAACACGTTCATGAAAATATGAATATTCATAGCAGCCTTATTCCTTTTTTTTTTTTTTTTTTTTTTTTTTTTCGAGACAGAGTCTCATTCTATCTCCCAGGCTGGAGTGCAGTGGCATAATTTCTCCTCACTGCAGTCTCGACCTCCCAGGCTCAAGTGATCCTCCCACCTTGGCTTCTCTAGTAGCTGGGACTACAGGCATATGCCACCACCTCCGGTTAATTTTCTTATTTTTTGTAGAGACAGGGTTTTACCATGTTGCCCAGGCTGATCTCAAACTCCTGGGCTCAAGCAATCCACCTACTTTGACCTCTGGGATTACAGGCATGAGGCACTGCGCCTGGCCGGCAGCCTTATTCTTAATCCATAGGCTGATGAATGGATAAAGAAAATGTGGTAGATCCATGCAAGGAAAACTGTTCAAACATAGAAAGGAACAAAATGTTGATTCATGCTACAACATTGATGGACCTTGAAAACATGCTATGTGAAAGAAGCCAGATACAGATGACCGTATATTGCATGATTCCATTATGAAGTATACGGAATAGGAAAATCCACAGTGACAGAAGTAAATTAGTGGTTGTCAGGGGTTGGAAAAGGGAGAAATGGGGCAAGACTGTTGATGGGTCTGAGGTTTCTTTTTGGGATGATGAAAATCTTCAGGAATTAGGGTGATGATGGCACAATTTTGTGAATACACTGAAAACTACTGAGTTGCACACTTTAAAAGGTGAATTTTATGGTGCGTGAATTATTAAATTTTTAAAAATAGGAAGAAGGTGGTTGGATCCAAAGGAGAGTCTAAAAAAAAAAAAAAAAAAAGATGGTAAGACAACTCCAGAAATAGGGTTTCAGTTTCAGGTTAAATTTTCTGCTATTGGGAAAAAATACCTGGATTATTCCTTTTTCCTTGTTTGTCTTTGGCTTTCTAGAATGCTCTTGTTACTCTCTCATTGGAAAGTTTACTACCTGAATTAAAAGGGTTTTGTTCCAAGTTGCTCCTGAGTCAGTGGGATCGTTTTCATGGCAAGTGCCTTGCCATCTTCTTATCTGAGTGTGTTTCTGGATTTTCCTCCAGAGACAAATTCCATATTCAGGCTTCCTTGTTGTGATCCACCAGAGGGCATGCTGACTCTGCAGTTTCAGTTTAGCTTCCCCCTGGAGATCTGACTGTGATAGACATTTTAGTGTCATCATCTAATTTGTTTGTAGAACTCTGTCAAGACTGCCTTCTCCCTCTTTTAAAAAAAATCTCTGTGTTCAAAGAGGGTTCATGTGGTGCTCAGCATTACATGAACATCAACGTATTTGGGTCTAAGAGGCATTGTACTGAATGAGGTTTAACACCACTGGAGCTGACGCAGTTGCCCCTGGGGTAGACGTTCTTCTCTCTTTATCAGTGTGGTGCCACAGTGCCTCTTGAGAGTTTGTTGGAATGCTGATTCTGATTCAGTAGGTCTGGGATGGGGCCTGAGATTCTGCACTTGTAACAAGCTCTCACTGATGCAGATGCTGCTGTTGAGTGGATCATACTTTGAGTAGAAGCTGATACAGTGTAGAGAAGATGGCTTCAGAATGGGACAGGGCTGAGTGAGAAGCATAGCTCCACTATTAACGTGTGTGGGACCTTGGGCAAGTTAATTAACATCTGCACCACAGTTTCTTATCTGTATGATCAGAGTAAGACTGAGCAGGTAGAAATGTGCCTAGCATCATGTGCCTGAAATGCTCAATGTTCTCGACCTTCTCCTGCCCACAAAGGTTAAGAACTCTATGGTGAGGAGTAAGGAACAAAATACATGACTGTGAATCTCCCACCTGGAGCCTATGCCCCTTGCCCCCACCAGCCTCTGCTTCCTCTGTTGCTTTTGGGACTGGCACTAATCCCTGCTGGCTTGCCTTCTTATGGGATTGGCATGAGGACACTATGAGCTGTACGATGAAGCACCTCTGGAAAGTATATGCTGTTACTCTACAGGGCTGACTTGGGAAATTACATCCTCATAGTTTACCCAAGGTGAGTTGGTGGTTTGTTAAATTTGTTCTGTTTCTGTTTCCTTTATCATCATTTGAAGTAGAAGGAAACAGGAGATTGTGTTTACATTTCAACTAAGTTGATGGATCCTCTTAACTTTCTTCTGGGAAACAATACATACAAATAGGTTTTAAGAATTAAACTAACAAAGCCACAAGTGCTATAAATCAAACTAGTTTCCAGTCTTCACAGCCTGATGTTTGCTGGTTTCCTAAGGGTAGTAATTGTGCCCTTTGAGACCCTGTTCCACCTCTTGTTTGACGCTTTCATGGCTTGTCAGGTTTGAGTCTTTAAGGCCTGATGACTTTGAAGAAAATGAGATTGTTTACTTTTTTACAATGCCAGGGCAGAGCATTTGAACTGATGTTGCATCGACATCAGGTAATCAAAGATAAGATATTTGGGTTGAAGCCTAATACACTAGGCTTCACTGGGACTCACTGGCCTTCCAGAAGGTAGAGGTGGCCGTATCATTTGGAAGTGAGAATTATCTGATTCCTCTGGCAGGTAAATATGTGTGCTGCAGACTAGTCACCTTCCATAACCGCTATCTGGTAACTAAGCTTGGTCAGATAGGTCATGTATCAGCGAGCTGTTTTTTGTTTGTAGACTGCCTAGAAATATGTTGACTTGTACAGTCTAAGCTGAAAGCCAGTAGTAACTAGTGGTTGAGAAGTTAATATTATTCTTGAAAAATTTAATCTACCCTGTCATTAAATAGCAATAAGGAAGCAGTCCTGCTGCTGAGAAGGAGCTGGGAATATGAAGCTGGGTGTTCCTGAAGCAAGTCGTTTTAAGATTAAATATTTATGCACTATAACAGTACGTATTTTTTATTTTTATTTTTATTATTTTAGATGGAGTTTTGCTCTTGTTGCCCAGGCTGGAGTGGAGTGGCATGATCCCAGGCTCACTCCACCTCCTGGGTTCGAGAGATTCCTCTGCCTCAGACTCCTGAGTAGCTGGGATTGCAGGTGTCCACCACCACTGCCTGGCTGATTTTTTGTATTTTTAGTAGAGACTGGATTTCACCATGTTGGCCAGGCTGGCCTCTAACTCCTGACCTCAGGTGATCTACCCACCTTGGCCTCCCAGAGTGCTGGGATTTCAGGTGTGAGCCACCGCCCCTGGCCTTTTTTCTTTTTCTTTTCTTTCTTTCTTAATTTCTTTGTTTCTTTATTTTCTCTTTCTTTCTTTTCTTTTCTTTTCTTCTTTTCTTTTCTTTTTTCTTGAATCTCTCTCTGTCCCCCAGGCTGGAGAGCAGTGGCGCAATCTCAGCTCACTGCAACCTCCACTTCCAGAATCGAGCCATTCTCCTACCTTAGCCTCCTGAGTAGCTGGGACTACAGGTGCATGCAGCCACGCCTGGCCAGTTTTTGTATTTTTAGTAGAGATGGGGGTTTCACCATGTTGGCCAGGGTAGTCTCAAACTCTTGACCTGAAGTGATCCACCCACCTCGGCCTCCCAAAGTCCTGGGATTACAGGCATGAGCCACCATGCCTGGCCCCCTTTTTTCTTTTTAAACTGTTTACCTCGAATATAGGAAGTTGGCACTTATATAAGGAGCTCAAAGCTAATAAGTAGACATTTTTCCCAATTTCACTACTGAGAAATGAGACTTCAGATCCTTTTATGACATTGCCAACCACATACTTGCTGGTCTATCTAATAGCTGATTTTAAAAATGGAACAGGAATCTTGAACTCAGACATCGTCTTTAGGGGCAGCCTTTGCTCTTAATCCTCACTAGATTGTGAACTCTTTCAAAAACAAGGATCTTCATTTTTGTATCCCCAGAGGATACAAACTATGCATGTCTGTCATACGGTAGAGAATCAATAAACATATGTTGAGCTGCTTTTCTTCTGTGATTCCCCTTCACTATCTAGTCTCTTATTTTTTGTTCCTTTATCAGGGAGAAACCAACGCCATGACTTAAAAATAATAAATTTTTATTTAACACTACCTATATATTATCATATGCTAACATAATACACAATTCTAAGCACTTTACAAATGTCAATTCCTTTAATACTACAACACACTCTCAAACGTAGGTACTGTTACTTATCCCTATTTTACATTTGAAAAGACTAAAATAGAGAAAGGTGAAGTGACTTCTGTCTGAGGTCCTGCAGTACTATGTAGCAGCCTCAGCAGACTTTAGCTCTCAAATATTACCCTCTTTCCCTGAGTTGCAGAGAAATGAGATCAGACATGCCTTTCCATCTTCAATTCTAACCACCTCCCTTGTCCTCTGTCTCCTTTCTGACCACCCCCAAGTTCCAGAAGAATGTAACTTGAGTTTGGAAAATAAAGTTACAGGTGTAAGACATGGCTCATTCATATGGCCCCAGGCTGGGAGTGAGGCCATTCACACAGAAGCCATTTAGGATGAACTGTATGAGCTTTGCAAGGCTGTGACTTCTAGCCCTAGGCCTCTGAGTTTGTCAGGTCACCATATGCCCCAGGTCGGTGCCTGTAAACCTTTATGTACATGTGATCACCTGGGTATCCCGTTAAGATGCAGATTCTGATTCACTGGGTCTGGGGTGGGTCCTGGGATTCTGCATTTCTGACAGCATTGCAAGAAATGAAGAGGGCTAATCCTTGGACCAAGGCTGTAGAGGAGCCGAGTCTGTATGGGTCCAACCCTAGTATTCCAAGCACCTTCTTGCTTGAATAAGGTCTAATTCCTAACTTGGTTCCCAGAGAAAGACATAAGATATCCAGAGAGATATGCACCAAGAAACTGCAATTTATACAAAGACAGAAAGCAGCAGAAGACAGAATGAGAGAGAAACTGAGTAAAAGAAACGTATGCCTCCAAAATGAAGAGTGTGCCTCATTTCCACATGTGAGCTGAAAAGCTCTCCACTTTCGATGTAAAAGCTTGCTATAGAGCAGCCCTGGTAATAGAACTACAAGAAGTATAATAACTTTCTGTTTGAGTTGAAATGAAAATTCATAAAGAATCTATGCTACTAACCCCCTAATTTATACAAAAGAATACTTAATACAAAAGAATACTTTTGTATTCTTTTACGCTGTATTTTGTATTTTATGTTGGACTTCTTTTAAAACCTTTTGTATTTATTTTTAATTGAAAAATAATTATGTATATCTATTGTTGTACAACATGATGTTTTGATAAATGTGTTTGTTGTAGAATGTCTAAATCAAGCTAGTTAACATATGTATTGCTTCCCATACTTATCATTTATTTGTGGTGAGAACATTTAAAATCTACTCTGTTAGCAATTTTTAAGTATACAATACACTATTGTCAACTATAATCATGGTGTTGTACAGTAGGTCTAAATGTATTCACTTCTCCTATCTAACTGAAAATTCGTATCTTTTGACCAACATCTCCCTGGTCCCTCCATCTCCTCCCCTGGTAACTACCATAATTATTATTATTATTTTTAAACTTTTAGGTTTGAGGGTACACATATAGATTTCTTATATAGATAAACACAAGTCATGGAACTATGTTGTACAGATTATTTTGTTGTCCAGATGCTAAGCCTAGTGCCCAATAGTTATTTTTTTCTGCTCTTTCTTCTCCTACCTTCTGCCCTCAAGGTGTCCCAATGTCTGTTGTTCCTTCTTTGGAACAACCATTCTAATCTCTGCTTCTAAGGGTTCCTATGTCTTACTTCTTTCCCTTGATTTTGTGAGATTCATCCACATTGTGTATGCAGCAGTAGTTTATTTATTTTCATTCTTGGATAGTATTCCTTTGTGTGAACATAAATTGCTGATGGCAGATGTTTGAATTGTTTCCAGTTTTTTAGTATTATGAATAATGTTCTTGTGAACATTTATGTGTATGTCTTTTGATGAACATGGGTTTGCTTTTCTGATTGTGGCTGTGTGTCTACAACAGCTGATTTCTAAGATGTGAATATGTTCAGCTTTAGTGAGTACAGACAGTTCTCCGGTGTGGCTCTTCACATTCCTATCAGGTATGAATAAGAGTTCCATCGTTCCACATTCTTGCCAACACTTAGTTTGATAAGTCATTTTCATTGTAGCCATTCTGATGTTTGTATGGGGGTCTGTCATTATGATTCTGGCTTATCTTTCTCTTATCACCATTTGAAGTTTCGTATCTTTCTGTGCCTCTCGTTTATGTTTCAGCTGTGTATGTGAGTATGCATGTGTGTGTTGGTATTTTTAAAAACACAGTGAAAGTTCCACAGAACATTTGTAAAAAGTCTTGAAATCTATAGTCATGGGGGTGGTCACTGATATCTGATTTTATCCTCAAATGTTTCTGGGGAAGGAGGACATGAAGTGGTATATAGAAGTATAAAACCCTTTAGCAAGGAAACTTGCTGAAGAGTTGGAGCCAGAGTAGATGGCCCAGGGCAATTGTAAAGTTAGAGACCACTTGAAAACTTAAAACCATTTAATCTCCAGATGAGTTTGCCTTTCGTAGAAGTCCCTCTGGAAGATAGTAAACCACCTTAAAAAGTATTGCTGAAAACATTTTTCGGAATTACTCTAAGCATATATACTTTTGAATACTTTAGGTGCTTTTAAAATGTCCTTTGAGCACGTACAGTGATTTTGGGAAGTAGCAAGACTTCTCAGAGTCCAGTCCCACTGGAAGGAAGGACTGATGCCATGGGTGACAAACAAACGAAAAACCCTAAGTGTTATTTATAAGACTTGCCTGTAAAGGAATGCAACTTCCTTTCTTGAGTGAAGACTGAAGACATTAGCAGGCAGGAAGAAGGTGCTACATTAAAAGAATGATGTCTTTTAGTGTGTTTTGAGTATTCTTATTATACAGATGAAAAGTCAGGTTTAGAGAGCAAAAGAGAACATGATTTAAAAGTCAAACCTTACTGTCTTGCCTTTTCCTTTCCCTACCCTGCCTTTCCTCTGACAAGTGTTGGAGGAATTAACACAACTCGGTTGCATCCAGAAAAACATGTGCTGATAGTGAAGTTCTGGTTTCCACTCCCGTCCTATTTCAGAGTCCCAGGGGCTCTCTGGGCCTCTGTCAAGTGGGATTCTGTGGAGACAGGAGTCCTAGGTGGCCTGTGTCAGGCGTCAGGACACTCCTGTTTCCCAAACCTGGTTCCTGCGGTCCTGCTGTTTTTGGAAACTCTTCAGGGCCTTTCAGGGTCCTGCCACATTCTGCCAGGACTGTCTTACCTGCAGGCCTTGCTGTGTCTGCTCCTTTTTCTTCCTGACTGGCAAATAGCTACCCAGAAAATCCTTTCAAGACATGCTGATGAATAATGTCACTGTTGGAAATTATATTCCTTGTAAAAAACACGTCTTTTTCTGGGTGGATACTTACATAAAATCTGACCAGTAGAAGGAGGGTATAGCTGATTCCTTTTTTTTTTTTTTTTTTTTTTTAAATGGGGTCTTGCTCTGTCGCCCAGGCTAGAGTGCTGTTGTGTGATCTTGGCTCAGTTCAAGCTCCATCTCCTGGGTTCACGCCATTCTCCTGCCTCAGCCTCCTGAGTAGCTGGGACTACAGGTGCCTGCTACAACACCCAGCTGATTTTTTTTTTTTATTTTTTAGTAGAGACAGGGTTTCACCGTTTTAGCCAGGATGGTCTTGATCTCCTGACCTCACGATCTGCCTGCCTCGGCCTCCCAAAGTGTTGGGATTACAGGCGTGAGCCACCGTGCCCGACCAGCTGATTTCTTTAATGTTCATTTATTCCTGAACTTAAAAGAAAGTTTCCTATTAGTTTTCCCCAAGCCCCAGTGGGTTAATGTTCTTTGGTGTGCAGTAAAGACTTTCAGAAATTTTTCCTGAAAAGAATGCCCTGGGCAGGTAGCTTTTAGATGGACAGTGGGGCATTTGGCCTCCCCAAGGGCCCAGAAGAAAGACACATGTGCTTGACCATACCAGAAACCTGTTCTCAGCCTTTCTGGATCATGGACCCCACCACACTAGCCCTCTTCCACTGACACTGGAAATGTTGTCTACAAGCTGAGGATGTAGAAAGCTGCAATCCACAACCTGTGTGTATGTGTGTGTGTGTGTGTATAATATATATATATATATATATTTTTTGAGACAGAGTCTCGCTCTGTCACCCAGGCTGGAGTGCAGTGGCACAATCTCGGCTCACTGTAACCTCCACCTCCTGGGTTCAGCCTCCTGAGTAGCTGGGATTATAGGCACACACCACCATGCCCAGCTACTTTTTGTATTTTTGTATTTTTGTATTGTCAGTAGAGACGGGGTTTCACCATGTTGTCTGGGTTAGTCTCGAACTCCTGACCTCAGGTGATCTGCCCACCTCAGCCTCCCAAAGTGCTGGGGAGGCTGAGGTGGCTGTTTTTCTGGCTCAAAGTAGTAGCAGAAAAACCTCTGTGTTTCTCCTGAGACTACATAGTAGAATGCTTTCTTCATTTGGTAGTTTCTTTATTTTTAATACCTATAATCCTGCATAGTCTTGGTTTTTACTGCAGAGTACTTGGTCATGGGTAACCAGATAGCTTAATTTCCTATACGGATGATAATTTTATTTTGTTCATTTTCACATAGTTTTCCCTGGATAAAATGAGGTAGCTGAGAAAAAAAAATTCTGAGGACATTTTAATGAAAACTTCCTCTGGTAAGATATTCATTTTTATGCCACATTTAATTCTTATAAAGAATTCCTGGTGTTACAAAGAAGCAGTTGAACACAGTGGCTGTGAATATCTGGCCATCTAAACTCATTTTCTTATCAGATTATATTAGCCTATACATGTGTGTAGGTTGTTCTTGTCAGATCTGGACTTGGCTGGTGGACATTTGAACTTACTTCCTGCCAAAAGAAAGAAATGTGTAAATGGTGCTTTGTACTTTGAATTTCATGGTGTGCTGAGTAAACACAAAATATACATTGTGACAGGAGCAGTAAAGGACCGCCCACATCCTTATTTTTTGAGTGGGTGTAGCTAATGATTAGTTCCTGGATATGTAACTAGGATGTAGGTCAGGTTCCATTGTCATCTGCAGCAGAGGTGCAGTAAACACTGCCTCCCTATAGACAGCTGTGTTATCTCACAGGTACAACTGTCTAAAGTTCTTTTTACGAGAACTTTTTTTTTTTTTTGAGATAGAGTCTCACTCTTGTCACCCAGGCTGAAGTGCAATGGTGTGATCTCGGCTCACTGCAAACTCCACCTCCCGGATTCAAGTGATTCTCCTGCCTCAGCCTCCCGAGTAGCTGGGATTACAGGTGCACACCCCCAGGCCCAGCTAATTTTTGTATTTGTAGTAGAGATGGGGTTTCACCATGTTGGCCAGGCAGGTCTCAAACTCTTGACTTCAGGTGATCTGCCCGCCTTGGCCTCCCAAAGTGCTGGGATTACAGGTGTGAGCCTCCACACCTGGCCAAGAGGTTTTCTAAGAAGTTTTTAATAAGCTTCTTGGTTTAGGAATAAGGAGCTCACTTCAGTGAATACCTGAGGCTTCCTCTATGTGATATTGATTAAAATATTAGTTAATAGCTTACATATGTAGTGTGCTGGGCACTATGCTAAGGACATTTTGTGGATTCTTTCAAGTCTCTTAAGTAGGTGCTGTTACTAGCCCTATTTTCAGTCAGAAACCAAGGCTCAGAGAAGTTGTCCTTTGGTCCCAGGGTCACACATCCCATCCATGTGACTCCCAAGTTCAGGCTCTTGACCACCACACTCTGCTGTACTGAGGCAGTGCGTGACTAGAGGGTATGGTCAGAACCTGGGGCCATTCTTGAGAAACTGGGTTTCAAAAGAAAGAAGATCAGACGTTTATTAATAAGACTCTGCATTTTAAATATGCTCAGCTTAGGTGAGGGATGGGGAAATTGCAGCAAATTTTGAGAGGAAACTGGGTTTTGAAGGAGAGAAATGCCATTGACATTTAAAGGAGAGGAAAGATGCTCAGCTTCGTGTAAGGATGATGACCTACATCGTGGAAAGGCTTCCACAGAGGGATATGGTTCTTGTCTGGGGGTGTTAGGGGGCAAGGTTACCTGGAACAACTATTTCAGTAGGTTCAGTTGGTTTTTCTTTCAATAAGTGTTTGGGTATTATTACCGGTACCTCCTTCCCCCGCCAGCAAACATACAGGGCCAGGCTTCTATGCAGCACCCTACTTCTTTCCTTGTCATTTCATGTCCAGGCTTGGAACAGGAGAAAGGACAGACAAAGATATTATAGTTTCTCTCCCCTTCCTTATATAGATGCTGTATCATAGTGCTATTTTGGGGTGAAAAGACCCCAGGAAATTCCTGGTTTAAAATCCTGCAGGGCCATATACCAACATTTTCTCAGGCACCTTTTTCATTTTGTTTTGTATTAAACTTAGATCTTTGTCTTTTCATTCAAAGAGTCTACTGTGTGTAACTGATTTTCATGGTGAGCAAAATCAGACAAGGTTTCTGCTTTTATAGAATTTTTTTTAAAGAAGCTAAACTAATTGCATAAAATGTTACATGACAACTCTTCTAAGTGCTCCAGGGAGGTACATGTTTGAGGGAATTTGGCCTAGTCAAATAAATTAGGGCAGTTTCCTAAGGAAATGATGATGAGCTGAGATCTGAAGGATGAGTAGAGTTAAAGACGGAGGGGGAGGGCTGGGCGCAGTGGCTCACACCTGTAATCCCAACACTTTGGGAGGCCAGGGCAGGCAGATCACGAGGTCAGGAGATCGAGACCATCCTAACATGGTAAAACCCCGTCTCTACTAAAAAAAAAAAAAAAATACAAAAAATTAGCCGGGCGTGGTGGCGGGTGCCTGTAGTCCCAGCTACTTGGGAGGCTGAGGCAGGAGAATGGCATGAACCCGGGAGGCAGAGCTTGCAGTGAGCCAAGATCGCACCACTGCACTACAGCCCGGACGACAGAGCAAGACTCCATCTCAAAAAAAAAAAAAAAGAGGGAGGGAGATGGCATTTTGGAGGTGATGGAATGTGCAAAGGCCCTGAGGTAGAAAAGACCTTGGTATGAGCAAAGGGCAGAAGGCCCCTATGGCTGGAAGTGGAGGATAATGAGTGTGAGACAGTATTTTCTCAAGAGTCGCCAGTGTTCCTAACATGAATTTGAAGTGATTAGGTTGACAAGATTCATGTTTGTTGCAGTAAAGGAAATGGATGAATTAATTGTAGAAGTCCAAGAGAAGATATAGTGGACCAGTTTAGAAGTTTTTCCAGTAGTTTAGGAAGAAATGATGGTAGTCTGACCAGAGTGGTAAAGATGGAGCAAACTGGGTGGAGGTATGGAGAAATAGAAAGAAGTGATGTGACTGGATGTGGTGATGGGTTGGAAGTACAGGGTGAGAAACAGGGAGATGCCAGAGTTGGCTCTTCAGTCTCTAGCTTGCATGACTGTGAGATGGTTGTGTCATTGCATGGACAGTCATGCCTCCCCAGGTAGACTATAGTCAAGGTCTTTTTCCAACTGAAATTTGAATCCTCACAGTATTACTTGTAATAGCCACTCAGTACCTTTTGTTTGATAGATTAGACTAGGAGGAGTTTCTTTAGAAAAGTGGTATGTGTGCTTAATGGGAAACAGCAGTCAGTGTGCCAGTGAGTGTGGCTGGGACAAGAGAAAAGATCCTTAGTTGTAATAGAACCTCCAATGCATTTCATCATATAGAGATGTGCCTTCAGTTTTCAGGAAGCACTCACAAGTTATTTTGAACTTTTCAGCACTTAGAAATGTGTCTTTTTCCCTTTATGCTACACTCAACACTTCTGATCCTCCTTTTATCCATCTGTATGATGAGCTTAGTAACACTAACCTTCTGGGGTGTCTGTGAGGGTTATGTATTTAATAACTTTGTGAAATGTGAAGGATTTTACATCAATCGAGGGACTCAGTGAATCTGTGCTTATGTTCTCCTGTCGTCCTCCCCACCACAAGTGGGAGCTGCTGCTCAGAGGGCACAGGCCCTGTAGTGACAGTTGGCTCTTGGTAGGTGAGCCTTCTCCCAGGGTGAGTGCTCGTGCTTAGGTCAATGTCTGTGTTTCTTTTTTCCTACTCGATCCTTCCATAAAGTGACTGAGTCAGTGGATGAGTTTTTGGTTGATGTGACTGGGGACTGGGGGAGAGACGAGTGAAAGATAGGTTAGGTCTAGTTTCTTTTTTAGTTGAGATTGTTTTACATTTCAGGTCTTGGGGTGCTCAAGGCAAGTCACAACCCCAGGGCTGAGTGTGGGCTGAGGATAAATTATGTCTTAATCTTGATCCTCTGCCTTGAGCAATGTCAGATGATGGAACTCACCACCAACCTTAAAACCAGAGAGAAGCTAGTTCCAGTGTGGTGATTGTCCTGGGGATCAGTACAATCTGATCTGATGCAGTGCTTTCTCTCTGAAGAATAGAATGCCTTCGTGGTGTTGGAGACTATGCGCAAAGTGGCTGGTCAGTCATTTTTCCTCCTGTGTGCCTCTGTTGTCTTTATTAAAGTTTTATATTTCACGCCTCTTTATTTTTTTCCACCTCTGTCACTTCAAACATTCTATCTTCCTGTCTGTATTTCTTTCTGTATTTACCACCATATTTCTTTTTCTTTTCTTTTTTTTTGAGATGGAGTCTTGCTCTGTTGCCAGGCTGGGGTGCGATCTCGGCTCACTGCAAGCTCTGCCTCCTGGGTTCACGCCTTTCTCCTGCCTCATCCTCCCGAGTAGCTGGAACTACAGGCGCCCGCCACCATGCCCAGCTAATTTTTTTGTATTTTAGTAGAGATGGGGTTTCACCATGTTAGCCAGAATGGTCTCGATCTCTTGACCTCGTAATCCGTCTGCTTCAGGCTCCCAAAGTGCTGGGATTACAGGCATAAGCCACCGTGTCGGCCTACCGTATTTCTTCTGTATTTTCCACTCTCCACCTTCTCTTGAAATTCAGTGATACTATTGTCCATTTCATCCTTTAGTCAGAAGCAGAGCATTTCTTAGGCTGTTCATTGGCGTCCAAGAGTGACCTCGGAATATTTCTGCTCTGCTGTGCTGGTCTGTTGTCCTAAGCATGCTGTTGATAAACATGTTACTGTCTTAAAATAAGTAGAGATGATGGGCAATAATAGCATGTGCCAAATTATCTTCATTTGTCCTGTGCATTAGGATATATAAAACTGAGCAAAAAAATAAAAAATAATAATAATAATTGCTTGGGAGATACATACAACCATTCTTCAAAAATATTTCTTACCACTCATTTTGTAAGTTTGCGTTTGCATAACAATAAAAGTTTACGCTCATGCTAAGATGATTAAAGCCAATTTATTCTCTATCTTTATTTTCTTTGATTTTTAAAAAGCTTTTGTTTTTTAGTTGAAACAGAGGAGTCATCTGTTTCTAGAAATAATCTACTCTGTGTATATCACAATATCAATTGTTTTTGAGCAGGAAAAGGCTTTGGATATCTTTGTCTTCTCTTCCTCCTGTACTCTCATCTTTCTGCCTGCCTCTGATTTGCAGGTGAGAAAGCTGAGGCAGTACAGTTCTACCATAAATCCGTAGTAAACTCAGGATTCTTATTTCCAGTCTCTTGATTCTTCAGCTCATTGTGATTTTCTGGAACTTAAAATATTTCTAATATATTTCATATTAAAGCCTATTTTTCAGTTTAAGGTCATTCTCTCTTAGAAGTTGTTTTCTTGCTTTTTCTTAATCAAAGCTTTAATTGATTCAGTACAAGGGTATAACCAAGTGATGGCTTTGTCTTGTTCTAAAATCAATGTAAAGATTTATAGGTCTGTAAATATTTACAGAATTTGGCAATATTGTATGTATGAATAAATAATTCTGATGTGTACCAATATTTTATGTCTGGTGTGGTCTGGACAAATTTCCACTAGCAAGAGATTGAATTTGTGTTAAAACATACTGTCTTTTCCTAAGTTGGTTTTTATGAGAGGTGAATTCTGGAATTTGTGAATTTTTTTTCTTTTCATTCTGAGTTTGTAAAGGAAATTAGGATGTGTCTAATTGGTTATTAAATAGAGTGTTAGGGAATTTCCATAACAGTTAATTTAAATCTACCTTAATTAAAAATAACATGTTATATAGCAATGGGTAGGAATTTATGACTCTCATGAAGCCAGGCCATAGCAATTTCAGAAAGCATGAGGATTACAGCGTTAAAGGCCGAGGAGGAGCAGATAGGAACCCATCAGTGCTGTCAGTCTTTATTGTGCCCTGGTGTTTAGGTGGATATTGAAGATATATGTAACTGGTGATCTGTGAGCTAGCAATTTTCCTTTAAAATCTGTCTGTTTAAAGTCAGTTTTGTCGTTCCGTTACCCAGCACAGTAAGCATTTTGTTTTCTGTATTGCCCCTCAGGATGAAGAACCCTTGAGGGAATACTATCTTGTCCTCCACTCAGGGTCTTAGAGTCTTGATTAATTGGCAAATATTGGCCTCAAAAAAGGGCAAAAGACAGTTACTAGAGTCCACAGGGCTTGTAGTAGAATAAAGGGTATGGGGAAGGAAGTGGCCAGGCTCTCCCGGTGGGTTGATGAGCACCTTGGCTTCTTTTTCCCATTCACCGGTCCGGGCCCTGCCTTTTTCCCTCACGTTGGGCAGCGGATACTGTCTTGGATGCCGTGATTAGACAGGCATAGAAGACCAGACTTTGGGGGCTAGGGCTATTCACCTTTGTTACTCCAGCCTATTGGATTGCTCCATCCAATTGCCATCTAATTGCAATCCCAATGCTATCTAATTGGCAAGGGATGCCATTGTGGTCATTTGGTTTTCCTTCTTAAAAGCTCTGGGATCTTTCCTGAAAGATCCAGCTTCTTATATGTAACATGGGATGGTAACCTTATGAGATACATTCTATTATTAATAGGGGGATTAATTGAGACTTTCAAGGTGTTCACCTCCCTGCCTTGCATACAGTGAGGACTCAGTAGGGTAAGTGGTAGCTACTGCTATTATTATTGGCCTCTGGTGTGTGATAGAATCAATTAGTGTCTGTTATAAAGGTTCTGAGGCAAAATTATCCTGCTCTCTGAAATAAGAACTTTCAGCTTTAAGGGTAACTACCAAATGAGTGTCCAGGTGTTAGGATTCATTGCAAATGGGATTATACATTCTCTTTCCTCTTCCTAATTATGTGGTAAGTCTTTTCAGAAGGGAAAGTCTTTTCTCAGGGAAAGCTTTATACTCCTGCCAGCCCTTGGTTCTAAAAGAAAATTTTCACATGAAGCATTATATAGAAGTCTTTGTGGTTGTTTAAAATAATATATTTATATGCAGACATTCCTCAGAGATATTGCAGGTTCAGTTCCAGACCACAACAATATAGGAAATATCTCAATAAAGCAAGTCACACAAATTTTTTGTTTCTTGGTGCTTATAAAAATTATGTTTACACTATGCTGAAGTCTATTAAGTGTCCAGTAGCATTATGTCTGAAAAAATACATACCTGAATTAAATATTGCTAAAAAATGCCAATGATCATCTGAACCTTCAGCAAATAGTAATCTTTTTGCTGGTCAAGAGTCTTGCCTCAACGTGGATGACTGCTGACTGGTCAGAATGGTGGTTGCCAAAGGTTGGGATAGCTGTGGCAGTTTCTTAAAATAAGATAGCAGTGAAGTTTGCTGCATTGATTAACTCTTCCTTCCATGCAAGATTTCCCTACAGCTTGTGATGCTGTTTGTTAGCATTTTACCCACTATAGAACTTCTATCAAAATTGAAATCAGTCCTCTCAAACTCTGCTGCTGCTGCTGCTTTATCACCTCAGTTTATATAATATTATAAGTCCTTTGTTGTCATTTCAGCAATGTTCACAGCATCTTCACCACCTCAAGAAACTATTTTCTTTGCTCATCCATGAGAAGCAACTCCTCATTCATTCAAGTTTTATCATAAGATTGCACAACGTAGACACATCTTCAGTCTATACTTCAGATTCTAGTTCTCTTGCCATTTCCACCACATCTGCAGTTACTTTCTGTACTGAAATCTTCAACCCTTCAAAGTCATTTATAAGGTTTAGAATTAGTCTCTTCCAAGCTCTTGTTAATGTTGATATTTTGACCTCCCCCCATGAATCACAAATATTTGTAATGGCATCTAGAATGGTGACTCCTTTCCAGAAGGTTTTGAAGTGACTTTGACTGGATACATCAGAGGAATCACTGTCTATGGCAGCTATAGCCTAATGAAATGTATTTCTTAAATAATAAGACTTGAAAGTAGAAATTACCACTTGATCCATGGGCTGAAGAATGGATGTTTAAGCATGAAAACAACATTAATCTTTTTGTACCTCTCCATTAGAGCTCCTGGATGACCAGGCACATTGTCAATGAACAGTAATATTTTGAAAGGAATTTATTTATTTATTTTTTCTGAGGAGTCAGTCTCAACAATGAGCTTAAAATATTCAGTAGGCCATGCTGTGAACAGATGTGCTGTCATCCAGGCTTTGTTGTTCCATTGGTAGAGCACATGCAGAACAGATTTAGCATAATGCTTAAGGGCCCTAGGATTTTCAGAATGGTAAATAAGCATTGGATTCAACTTAAAGTCACCAGCAGCCTTAGCCTCTGACAAGAAAGTCATCCTGACCTTTGAAGGTTTGAAGCAAGGCCTTGACTTCTCCTCTCTACCTATGGAAGTCCTAAATGGCATTTTCCAATACAGGGCTGTTTATCTACATTGAAAATCTGTTGTTTAGTGTAGCCACCTTAATCAGTTATCTTAGCTAGAGCACCTGGATAACTTGCTGCAGCTTCTACATCAGCACTTGCCACTTCACCTTGCACTTTTATGTGATAGAAATAGCTTCTTAAACCTCATGAACCAACTTCTCCTAGCTTCCAGCTTTTTTTCTTCTACAGCTTCATCACCTCTTTCAGCCTTCATAGAATTGAAGAGAGTTGGAGCTTTGCTCTGAAATAGGCTTTGGCTTAAGGGGACGCTGTAGCTGGTTGGCTGGTTTGATCTTGTATCCAGACTGGCCACATTTTCTTCGTATAGCAATAAGGATGTTTTCCTTTCTTATTAATGTATTCCCCAGAGCAACATTTTTAATTTCCTTCAAGAAGTTTTTTGCATTTCCAACTTGGCTGTTTGGGGCAAAAGGCCTAGCTTTCAGCCTATCCTGGCTTTCAACATGCTTTCTTCACTAAGCTTAATCATTTCTAGCTTTTGATTGAAAGTGAGAGACATGAGAATCTTCCTTTATTTGAAAACTTAGAGCAATTGTAGGATTATTAATTGGCCTAATTTCAATATTATTGTGTCTTAGGGAATACGGAGGCCTAAGGCAGGGGCATGGCTGGTGGGAGGAACAGCCAGAATACATACATTTATTGATTGAGTTCAGATGAGGGGAAAGAGACTGGGACAGGGCTGGTGGTGGGGAGCAACCAGAATACATGCATTTATTGATTAAGTTCACTGTCATTTTTGGGCATGGTTTGTGGCATTCCAAAGCAAGTGCAAGAGAAACATGTAAGAGCATTGATCACAGATTACTGTAGCATATAATAATGAAAGATATTTAAATATTGCAAGAATTATCAAAATGTCACCTGGAGACATTAAGTGGGCACATGCTGTTGGAAAGATGCCACTGATAGACTTGCTCCGTGCTGGGCTGCCACAAACCTTCAATTTGTAAAATATAAAATATCTGTGAAGTGCAATAAAGCACAATAAACAAACTATGTTTGTATCTGTGCATTATAGGTACTATTTTGATATCAGGCAAGTCAAACTGGTCTGCAACAGCTTAATTTTTGTGTCTGAACGCCATTGTTTGTATGTGTACATTTCTGTCTCCGCAACTGGGAAGCCATTTAGAAATCAGTGATAGGAGTTAGCTCCTAACAATATTTATGTATGTGTGCATGTATGCATGTTTGTAATCAGTCTTTCATTCATTTCCTGCTCTGTGTATTCACTGCTTTTCTCACCTGGTGGTTCCATGCTAGATTTGGAAAAAAACTTTTTTTTTAATGGTGTAAGAGGCTGTAACAGTTGCTAGTAATGATGGCTATTTTTATATGCCTCTGAATCCCTTTTTCTCAGAATACTTTATTACCTGTCTGCTGCTGCTATTTGGGTGTGTGTCCACTTTTATTTGTTGCCTAAATACAGGTCAGTTCTGCCATACTGAATTTCTGAGCAAACAAGAAAAGGGATGTGAAAAAGCAATGTATGCAAATAAGGTGGTATGGAGCCACCATTCCTTCTCTAATTCCAACATCTTAAAGGCTCCGAAAGCTTTTCTAACTCATTTGGTGGCACGATTGGACTTGAACAAATGTGAGTCTATTTATGTTCTTCATTTATCTAATTTTGTGGGATCATTTGTAAGTTTTGCTGCAGCAGTATTACTGCGTTCGATTGTGGGGTGCTGACCTAGATCCTACTTGGACCATACGGTATACGTACCATATTACCTTTCTAAAATGTCAAGAATGCTGAATTCCAAAGGACACCTGGCGTTAGGGGATTTGGATAAGAGATGTGGGCCTGTAATATTTTTATTTAGGTCTCTAAACTTTTTTTTCAATTGACAGCCTTCCCTTGAGATTCTCTTTTTGGCACCATCTTTTTGAGGTATGCAAGTAAGTATCTCCCTTGCTTGTCACTCAGGGAACATTTACTGAGCTGATGTAGGTTGGGCTTTATACTAAGGATGGGGGCTACTGATAAGAATAAGACATTTATCCTCTTTGTCCTATAGAAGTTCACTGCTCCATTATAATGTGCAAGGTGCTATAATAGCAGTTGGTGGAGTTCTAGCTTTGGCAGGATAATCATAGCCAGGAACTCCACCAACAATGGAAAGTCAACGTAAAGGCAAAGAACTATGGAAGACAATGTGATCAGGGAGCAGCTGTGTATTTGCTCTGGTCTTTGAAGAGTAAAGCTATGCAAAGGGCTGTTGGGGAGCCAATTTTTGCAGGACTTTATTTACCAAGTTAAACAGTTGAATGTTTATCCTTTGGGAATAAGGAATCTTGAGGCCTGGAAACGGAAGGATTGAATTTAGATTTTAGAAAGAATCCTCTGACTTCATTTTAAGGGACTCCAAGAGGAGGTCACTGCTGTATTCTGAGAAACAGGACATTTTTATGAGTGTCCCTTGTAATACTTAACAGTGCCTAGTGCTTTCAGATTTGCAAAAGATTGTCTTTTGCCTTCATTTCTTTTGCAGCAGCCCTGAGGGATGGGGTGGCAATGAGTAAGGAAACAGGCTCAGAGAATTGACTTGCCCCGGATCATATCTAGCAACACTGGCTGTATCAGGTCTCTTAATTCTACATCTTACACTGTTTGGACATGATGTTAAAACATTTTAGTATGTTGCTCAGTCACTAAGAACACTTAAAAGATAATCTGCGACCTACATATCTGCTATGTTTGCCCATTGATTAGACTGTCAGCTCCCTGAGGACTTCCAGTATTCCGTTTGATGTGCCTTTGACACAAAGGCAGCCTTAGAGCAGACACCCCCAAGAATCTGCCAGGCCTTCTCCTCCAGAACCAGCATAGGGCTAGGAAGAAGGAACATTTAGGAAAATGTCATTTTCCCTAATATATATCTCATCATGTGCACTTATTATCCAGCTTCTTTTTTTAAAACTCTGCTCTAAGTGTTTTGGGGAATACAAAATGTAAAATAATTAGATTGAAAAAAAAAAAAAAGCCTTGTCATGAGTTAAGCCTATCTGTCTTACTCAAATCCCACACACCAAAATTTCTTGGCTTTTTGCAACACATTTTCTTTTTAATGAATGTTGGATGTTGAAATCAAAAGGCCTTCTGCACAGGCTGATTAGAACTATTAGGCTTACACATTTACTTTGTATTAGTTTGTGCAATAATGAGGTATATATAGCACCTTTCCATGTGGGCATTTTTGAAACATAGAAACAACAAAAAAATCATTAAATGGACATTGTTTATTACAGAAGAAAGTTTTAGCTGACCAAAGGCCTAGTAATAACACTTCGTAAGTGAAAGTCATCTTGTGAATCACACTTAAAATTAATAGTCAACTGTAAGTTTTTGTCCCAACCTGCCCCCTACTGAGTTAGCAGTGAAATTAAAGATGTAATCTTTTTTTTTTTTATTCTTTTAACACACCTGGCATCTGTTGCTATTTATGCTAGCAGTATTGCTAGACTGTCTAGGAGTTGAAGAAAAGTCAAGTTCTAAGTTATTCTCAGTATTAGAATCCATGTCAATTTAAAAGCATTTATTGAAATGATTTGTTGATGATTGGCCTTTACTAACTTTGTATCAGAAAAGTTTCTGGGACCCCAGAAGGAACTCTAGAGATCACTCGATCCCAGGAGCTGGACTGGTAGAAAAACAAATTAGGAAACTGATCCCACAGGATCAAGTTCATTCTTGAACTTACTACTTTTAACTTTGGATAACCTCTGAGCTTCTGGTTCCTTATCTGTGATGTGAGGTTTCTGATAGTTTTTCACAGATTCTTTACATTTTAACATATCTGAAAACAAGATTTTTTTTTTTTTTTTTTTTTTTGAGTCGGAGTCTCCCTCTGTCACCCTGGTTGGAGTGCAGTGGTGCAATCTCGGCTCACTGCAACCTCCGCCTCCCAGGTTCAAGCAATTCTGCCTCAGCATCCTGAGTAGCTGGGACTACAGGCGCATGCCACCATGCCCGGCTAATTTTTTGTATTTTTGATAGAGACAGGGTTTCACCATGTTAGCCAGGATGGTCTCGATCTCCTGACCTTGTGATCCACCTCCCAAAGTGTTGGGATTACAGGCGTGAGCCACCGCGCCTGGCCAAGATGTGTTTTATAGTACATTGTGTGTTATGGTTTTGTGGTGTTTTTTCCTCCTAGTATAGTGGTACATAAAATAATCATGCATCTTATAATCAGTGATTTCTTATATTGCCAGATATGTGCCCTATCAACTTCCCAGGTTGTTGTCAGGATCAAATCAGATAACATATTTGCTAAAAGACTATGGCTATACTAAGAAGCAGATAAGCAAAAGCACCTTTGTTTTTTGTTTTTTATTGCATTCCACTGCATTCCAGCCTTCTTCCATTGCCCAGTCTGGAATGCAGTGGTGTTATCATAGGTTACCTCCAACTCCTTGTCTCAAGTGATTGTCCCACCTCAGCCTCCTGAGTAGCCACCATACCTGGCTTATTTTTTAATTTTTTTTTTTCTTTTAAGAAATGGGGTCTTGCTGTGTTGCCCAGGCTAGTCTCAAACTCCTGGACTCAAGTAATCCTCTCACCTCAGCCTCCCATACTGTTGGGATTGCAGGCATGAGCCACCACCCAGCCACAAAAGCACCTTTGGATGTCCCTTGACAGCCTTTCCCCCTTTTGTTATTTGTTATGGTGAAACTTTATTTATATGTGTCTTAAAAATAAATTGGGAAGAGATGGAAAATGGCAACTGCAAATTTAGATGAATCAAGATGTCAAATTTGTAAAAAAAATATGAAAACAAAATTTCAATAGTCATACAGTTGACTTTCTGACGGGCTTTTTTTTTTTTCTCAAACAATACCTCAGTCATGTTTGTCCTATTCCAGAAAGCTTTCTGTGGACTTGTGATACATTTATAGTAAAGTGTACTCCCATTTGACATTACACCTAATAGGATAAAATTCTACCAAGTTCAAACCATAGTTAATAATTAAAGACAGTAGAAGAGCATGTCTTAATGATCCCCACTTGTTTATAAGTGAGGTAGTCATTTGCATCCTTGGAATTCTGTTAAAAGTGTTCAGTGTCCTTGTTGAAGATTTTAAAATGCTTTTTGGAGACTTGTAGTACCAACATTCAGGTTAGGACCATGTTTTATGGCTGCTAATGCTAAAGTAATAAGTATCCCCTTATGCCGTCTTCCCTTGCAATAAGAGCTCTGAGGAAGGCCAGCTTTGGGTAGGAGAGGGGTGAGGTGTAGGAACATCATGAATTTCATTTTGGACAAATTGAATTGGAGATGAGTTTGAGGCATCCAAGTGGTGATGTTGAGTAGGCAGTTGAATTTGTGAGTCAGATAAAAATGTGGCATTTTCAGTATAGAGATGGTAGGTGAAGACTCAGTTTTGGATGAGATCACCTAGGAAACAAATAGAGAAAGGAGGATTGGAACTAAAGGTTGACAAGAAACCATCAGCCGGCAAACCTGTTTTATTTGGCCTGTGTAATGTTTTTAAAATATTTGAATGAGTTGCTGTAGCATATGTTTATGTTTTTTTGGCCGCCCAAAATCTATTTTCTTTTTTGGTAGCAGCACCTTAATTTCCTTTTGAGAAATTACCTATCCTCCAATCTCAGACTTTGTGTTTTAGATCAAGTTCTACCTCTGACCCCAAATGAAGTATGTGACCCAGGGGCGAGCCAATCATTCGCCAACTCACCTAGTCATAATGGTTGGTTCAAGAATGAACTTGTGATTCAAGTTGACTCAATTACAGGGAATTTTGAGCCTGTGGGGGAACTCTAGGAAGAGAGATTTTCTTGTTTTCTGCTTAAACTTGGCAGAATGTGGGCTGGAGGTCTAGGAACTGCCTTGCTACCCTAGGGTAGAGCTTATCTGAGAGTGAAGACAACAAAGAAGTAGAATCCAGACAGAGAGACTGGCCCTCATCATATTGATTAACCTGGGTCATTATGTACTTCTAAGTTTTTCAGTTAAATGAGCCAATACATTCACTTTTTAGTGTAACCCATTTTGAACCAAGATTTCTTTTACTTGTACCAGAAAGAATTTTAATTGACATGGTTGCCAAGACTTTTAAAATTGTGAGTTTTCACATAGAAATCAGGATTTTTGTCTTGAGCTGAGTAACTTGTTCTAGTTGGAGCATTGGCTCTCCACTTTATTATAGCCTTTTCCACTCCCTGTTGTCATCTTCCCTTGATGCCTAGGATCTGTTGCCAGTTATCTTGCTCATTCTACTGTGTTTTAAATTGCATAATAGCATTGAGAGGGAAATGAAAGTTGATTTTGCTTCACTTAATTGTATTTGTTTCTTTCCCCTATGGGTAGCAGGGCTTTTGACCCCTTGTATAGAATGAAAAGAGAAAGGGGGCCTAGGTTCAAGCTTTGAGAAGCTTGAACCCTAAAGAATAGGTAGAAGAGGACAGGTCTGTAATGAGAAGGGAGCTATGGCAGTAGAAAGGAAAGCATTGGTCATGGAGGCCAAGGTAAGGAGTTTTCAGGGAGAAATTGGTCAACATTGCCAACACCATCAAGATGCCAACTGGTTTGAATTTGGCAACAAAGTGGTCATTGACTTGAACTGGAGCTGTTACAGTGAGTGATATGGCCAAGCCAGATTGCAGTGGGTTGAAAGATGAATAGGAGGTGAAAGAAATGATGACACCCTATTCTTCTATTTTTCCTGTAAAGGGAAACTGATAAGTAAGTAGCTAGAGTCATGTGGGGTTGAGTTTGAGTGCTTTAAAGGCAGGACTTGAGTATGTTGAAGTGCTGTTGTGAAGGATCTAGTTGAAAGGGAGAAATTGATTGTATAAACAGGAGAGGAAAGGGATAATTGATCATATGAGCCTGAGAAGGTAGGATGGAGTGAAATCTGAAGCCCAAATGGAGTGGTTGGCCTAAGATGAGAGGAGAGAACAAGATGCAACAGGAGGGAAGAAGCGGAAGGCTGCTACAGTTGTAAATTAGTCTGATGGCGGGAAATTGCTGGATGAGATGGCCTCTACCTGAGAATGGCCATTTGGGAATGGGGGTGATGGTGGTGTGGATGTCAGAAGGTGTTGGGTGGAGGTTTAAGAGTGAACTAGTCATTGAGGAGAGTGAGAGAATGGTGAGAAAGATTCGGTAAGAGAAATGTGGTAGGGTTGCCCAGCCTGGCTGAGAATGCATTTGCAGTTGGTACTCATGAATCTGCCTGTGTATAGCTTTCTCCAGTGGCCAGGTGCACAGCTGTAGACAGACAGGGATACAGTAGGCATCATCTAAGACTGGGGTTGGGCGGAAGGGGAAAGACACAGGGAGGTCGAGCAAGGCAAGTAAGGGAATTTTGCAACAGTGCTATAGAAAGCATGTTATCAAAACCATGACCATTAGAAAGGAAGCTGAGTAAGAATGGATGTGCAGTGACACTTCTGATGAGGCCCAAATGGTTGATCAGAGTGAAAGGGATTTTAATAAGGAAGCTGAAGCTGAGGATATTGTAGTCAAAGGGTAGACCATTTGATGGGTGGTAGGTGTCTCAGGTGGAGTGGAAGAGAATGTCGTTGAATGTGAGGACATTCAGAGACATTTCAGAAAACAGAAACCAGAGTTTCGATAGGCTTGGGTATTGAGGTTGCCCATGCTGACTGCAGGATTAGGGGAGGAGAGGAAGAATTTGGTCAGGTTTCACATGATGTAATTGGATTGGCTATTTATTAACAACAGATTTTCTTTTTCCTCTAAACCTCCTTACCTTTTGTTTCATTGGAAATTCAGCTGGAGGAGTATATGTAAATGGTTTTGGATTCACCTCTCTGTTTTCAAAATATGTACTGGGAGTGATATTTTATCAGAAAAAAAAAATGTATCTTTAATCACTTTGTTACTAGAGAAAATGTAAGTCATTTAAAACTCTTGAGTTCCTAGAGTTTTTAGTTGCTGGGATAATTTGGTTCTCCTTTTTGCCTCACATGGTTATATTGCCTCTGAAGGTGACCGACAGTGCAATCAAACCTTCAAGAGCAGGCCAAGTTTGACTGAATCCCTTGTGGCTCTCACTGTGATGAGCTTTGGAGAGTAAGTAGGAAGCTATGTTAGAGACATCTGTTGTCATGTATATCAGGCTTTGGCAGTAACTGAAACCAAGCAGGCCCACCAGTCTGTAGTTTATATACAGTAATCTTAGGGCTCAAAAATTACTTCTGTGAATGGCAAGGCATTGGACTGAACCAGCATTTTTTATACTTGAGAGGGAAAGGAGTTTAAAAGACTCACTGAGAGGGAAAAACAAAAAAACGAAACTTGTATTTTATAATAAGATACTAAATCTGATCATCTCAAAACTTCTGAAGGTTGTGATAAAAATGCTTACTGCCTAATCAATATGCAGAAATCTATATTCTAAAAAAGAATTTTGACATGGAGTCTTTAGATACAGCTCTATTTGTTACTGATTCTGGAAAGATTAGGTAAATAACAAGGCATGGGGCAATAGTGTCCAGGTTTCAGGCTGAGGATGACAAGCAAAGATGGCAGCAGTCCCTCAGCACTCAAGATATCTGCTATGGAATGAAATGTCTTATAGCTTACAGCAGCTTTGCTGCCAACCAGGCAATTCACTATGTTTTCTTTAAATCTATCTCCTTATGTTCGGATAGGGAAAAGTAAAGGCAAAAGGAGAAATGAATAAGTCCAACATAATATAGATTGTCCTTTTTTTTTTTTTTGACTCTTTTGCATTTATTGTTTGTCTATGTAATTTACTAAGTTAGCTCTTTGATAGATTCTTAAGGTTGTGAAAAATCTTGGATTTTTTTTCTCAAACTATTCCCAAGGAAAGAATCACTTCTCTGCACAACTCAAGGCTTAACAATCCACAAGTTCCTTTAGACCCCAGGATATTCTAGAGTCCTGAGACTTGGGTTCTCCTATCTTGGGCTTCAAGCCTTTAAGGAGTGCTTCGGTTGTCTCTAGGAAGAACAGAGAGTTTCTGATAAGCATTATAACTGAATTACCTGCTTTGTTCTCAGCATGTTTCTATGGACAAAAGATTAGTTCATTCTGGACATAAGCCTTCTTGTGGCTTCTTATTCTCCCATGCTTTTGTGTACATCTTCACTAGGCGTAATAAAGCCTGCAAATGTGGAAGACGAGGTAGAAGCCCACCCAGCATTGCTTCTTGGGCTCAGCAGAGCAGAAAGGAATTGAGTTAAATTGCAACCAAGGAGCCCTAGCCTCCTTAAGATCCTCTAGTAAGTGTCAGTTGAGATTGTAAACTGCCAAGAATAATGCCTGGCACATGGTGGGTTCTTAATTGGTGGTAGCTATTCTTATTGGGCCTGGGCGGTTGATCAGAAAGATCCTACATTGAAGAATTTTATAAATTAAGAACTAATCACATAGGCAGGTCAAGGCTAGAAACAGATTTCAGCATCTATAGTGTGACATAGAAGGAAGCAGTGGTCTAGAGAGATTTGGTGACTGTCCTAGGCCATATTGTATATATTGGCAGATTGGGACCAGGACATAGCTCTCTGGGTTCCTGAACCAGGCTTTCCCTGGTTCATGACTCTGAAAATCACCCTTGAGGAAGGAGTGTGGAAAGACAGGGAGGAAGAGATAGAGTGTCAGCAGAGTGCCCTAACCCTGAGCGGTAATGCCAAAGAATAGCATAGGATATAGGGTTTGCTGCCCCCTGATGTTTTATTACATTATACCTCTCAGATGGTTTTCTCTAACTCTTGTATTTTTAGTAAATTCTGGGTTGGTACTTTGTAAAACCGGGAGGGTTTAGGGTCTTAGGGATAATTCTAGTTTTCCATTATTAAAGATTACTGTGTGGGAACTAGGGGAGTCTAGTGCATTGCTGCCTAGGCCTGGGGTAGGCACCCATGCTCAGTGTTTAGCTGTGTTAGGAGTTAGTTGCAGGCAAGTCAGAAGCCATGGGCAGTGGCTGGCGTTGCAGATGTATTAAGAATCTCTGGAAATCCTATTTGTGCACACTGGAGGAAGAATGAGAAGATTAAAGAAGCAGTACAACACAATGGTGATAGAACAGAAAGGAAGATATACAAAGATCAGGTTAAGAATGTGTTTTCTGGATGTGCTGAGCAGGGAGGGGCAGGGGCAGGGTATGTGTTGTGTGTTATAGAGAAGTCTTGTGGTTGCTTACTTGAGGAGAAGACCTATGGGTAATCCACAACCAAGAGCATTTGGAAAGAGAAATTTCAGGATAGATGCCTGAGCAAACAGAGTAACTACTGGATGGCAAGCAGAGATTCACACTCAACCGTGAGGCAGTTTAGCCTTACAGTTAAGAGCTCCCAACAACTATGCTACCTTGCCCACTGTGAACCAAGGCCTGGGGAAACAACCAGGTCCAGTAAATCCTCAGGGCTCCAGATGCTATCTTCCTCCCATGTTTATTCTGAGAGTTGGAAGCAAACTCTCCTGAAAGTACTCCTGCTCTTTAATGTTCCCCAGGGATTACTTAGAGCCAAGTAAGTCACTGGGATGTATTGTGGCCCAAGGCCACTCTTAATCAAATGATCACAACTTGTAGGTTCCCCTGGAGCCTCTGATCTTTGAATACATTGCATCCTTACCTTATACTGTCAAGCTTTTATCTTGGTAACCAAGTATTAACTGGTATTCCCTGCCCTTTGGATCAGCCCAGAGCCTTCTAGTGACTTATAGTTCCTCTGCCTTTGAGCTTCTGCTTCCTAGAAAGGTGTTTCTGCATCTGTCATGCAGATTCTGAATGCAGCATTTCTCTCATACCAGTTTCTGTAGGGAATCTAGTCCCATCAGATAGGCTTTAGTGAACACTTGAAGAGTCACAGTTTGACATGGGTGGTCTTTCACCAGCTCTGCCAGTTCCATCCCTATTTCATATTCTTTCTCCCTTAAACTTTAATCAAAGTTCTACCCACAGGGGCAGCCATAGAGGAGTGAGAAGTCCTTATTTTTATATTCTGCCAACTAGCACAAATAAATTCTGTTTATTTTCCAAGAATTCTGGTGAATAAAAAATTGTGTCATTACATGCACTTGTGCTTAAATGCAAATATATAAAATTAGAGATACTACTTTATACCTGACATCTAGTTGACTAGGCTACTGATTATCCCATTACTGAACTATTTGTATTAATTTCTAATAAGCATTTAACTGCATACTCAGCACTGTGTACTATACAGCTGGACAGCACTCACCTCAAGTTTTTTCTGTTTATTTCCTCTATCTGCCACTTCTTTTTTTTTTTTTTTTTTTTTTTTTTTTGAGATGGAGTCTCGCTCTGTCGCCCGGGCTGGACGCTCTGTCACCGGGGCTGGACTGCAGTGGCCGGATCTCAGCTCATGGCAAGCTCCACCTCCCGCGTTTACGTCATTCTCCTGCCTCAGCCTCCCGAGTAGCTGGGACTACAGGCGACCGCCACCTTGCCCGGCTACTTTTTTGTATTTTTTAGTAGATACGAGGTTTCACCATGTTAGCCAGGATGGTCTCAATCTCCTGACCTCGTGATCCACCCGTCTCGGCCTCCCAAAGTGCTGGGATTACAGGCTTGAGCCACCGCGCCCGGCCTATCTGCCACTTCTTTTCTTCAATGCAGGCCTTATAATTTTCCTTTTAGTTCTCATACCAAATACCCATGTAATTAGAGCCCAAAGTATTGTGTGAAGCCATGCCATATCTCATTTGCTACATGCTTCCTTGTAGCCTGGAATATATTGTTTATTTTTTTTTTTTTAAGTTGTATACTTTCCTAGCTCAATTTTATGATTGATTCCAGCAGTCCTTTTCATGTCCTGTTTAGTAAGTTCACAAACCAGGAGTCTCCCTGATACTAAAAACACATCAAGCATTTTCTTTTGCGTAAAAGTTGTATATGACAGGTAGGCATTTTAAGACTCGGATTCCTTTCTCTAGAATGTGAATTTCTTACGATCTTTTTGGCATGGATTTTCAGGATTCCTTTATGCTTGAAAAGAGCTATGAGGGATTTAGTAAAACTGGAAAATAGATCCCCAATACAAAGGATTTGAGTGAGGAAGGCCAGGAAATAGTCACTCTCTGAGGATTGCCTAGGACCTCAGTAACTGTGATTCTTTCTAGTTTCAAGGAATTAGGAATCTGGTACCATTTCTGATTAGCACAAAGTAAAGAGGAAGCCAACTCCATTTTATTTTTATTTTTATTTTTTTAAAAAACATTTCTACCCTGGGGAAAATAGGAGAGTCAAGCTTTAAAATAGATAGCAGTATTTACTGATGAGGCTAAACAAATAGAAGTTTGTAAAATCTTTTTTTTTCTTGGGTGAAAAAGAAGAATAAAAGGGAAAAGTAGAAAAAAAGTATAATACGTTATAATAAGAATAGTAGGTAGCATTTACTGAGCATGCATGGTGTTAGGCACTCACCTAAGCATTTTTCATTTCTCATCTTAGCTGTTACAACAGCCCTCTGACACTTCCAGTCATCACTTTATTTTTTAGTTGAGGAACCCGTGATGCAAGAGAGTCTCCACAGTGTCTCCAAGGTCACACAGCTAATCAATGGCAGATCAACAGTTTTAACCTTGGCAATCTGGTTCAAAGTTCATACTCTTAGCTACAAGTTGACGCTGCCATATATTGAGTTGTTTTGACTTGTTTCCTCACTTTGAGTTCAGCCTCCCAGAATATATGTAAAGCACAGGCGAAGTAGCAGTTTCAGCTTTTTTTTTTTTTCCTTGTTGTCGCTTGTTTATTTAATAACAGGGTTACAAAAAAAGGCACTATGCAGTCTAAATCAAGTTTAATTAGACCCATGTGGAAAACATAACAATTATCCACACCAAATTTCTAACATTTTTCTTTTTTCATGTTAAATTATTAATAGTCATTGGTGCACATATTCTTTCAGTTATTTTCTAAGTGGAATAATTGAAACTTGCTCCGGGATTCTAACTGTTGCCTGGTTCTTTAAGAATCTTTATTGAAAAGGATTTTTTTTTTTTTTCTAAAAAATAGTAAATCCATTTCTGTTTGTGGGATGAACTTTCCCTTGGTGAATATTGTCTTGCCAGGTGTGGAATCTTGACATTAAATTAAACTCCTTTATCTTCCGCCTCCCTGGGGCTGATGGAAGGGGTGGAGAGGGTGGGATGGGAGGGCAGGGTATGTATCTGGAACAGGGGGTATAGAGGAGTGCACAAGAGGCCCCTTCATTAGGTCCCAGATATCTCTGTCTCCAGCTTCCTGCACTGAAACTGAGGTTTTAGAAGAACCAGAGAAATCCCCTTGATCCAGATTATTCAAATGTGATTTTTTTTAAGTAGTTCTCTTTTATTTTGTAGAGAAAAAGATAATGGTTATCTTTCTCTTCCCCAATATAAATAAGGGTGTTCTCATACTGCTTTTATAATTCAATTTAAAAATCCCTCCGTGATAGTTTTCAGTATTTTCTTCATTATAATATTCTTCCTTTATCCAAGTCATAAAAGGATCATAGAAATATAACAAATGAAATATCATTATTATGTAAAAGCAACCATCAATAGAACTTTGACATAAGTGATTTAAAAGTAGAAAAGTTAGGGTATTCTCCAACATTTAAAATGATATGGTAATTACAGAAAATTTGGGAGATTCAGAGAAATAGAAGCAAAGAAAATCGAATTCCCATAGTCCCTATATCCAAGAGAAAAAAAAATTACTGTTTTCATTTATTTTCTTTTTATGTGAAAAGCTTTTTACACAGTTTTCAGTGTAGAGTTTTTGTTTATCTTTCTTGGTTATCATACTATAAATACAGTTTTGTTCTCTGCTTCATTGGAGAGATGTCTATGGTTCAGAGACAGCTGACTCAGAACTTCTTTGCAGAACATACCCTGTCACAGTTCAACTTTGCAGATCTTTGGCTGATAGCCTAGTTTATCAAGTGCTCTGTTGACACGGACTGTGTGCCTTGCACGGTAGCTGAATGTGCAGGGCCTGCCTCTCAGCATCTCACAGTATAGCTGGAGAAGACAAGTAGACATTTTCATGGCTGCTTTTAATTTTAATTTTATTTATTTGTTTAGATACAGGATCTCCCTCTGTCGCCCAGGCTGGAATGCAGTGGTGCAATCTTGGCTCACTGCAACCTGTGCCTCCCAGGTTCAAGTGATTCTCCTGCCTCAGCCTCCTGAGCCCAGCTGATTTTTGTATTTTTAGTAAAGAAGGGGTTTCACCATGTTGACCAGGATGGTTTTGAACTCCTGGCCTCAAGTGATCCATCCGCCTCGGCCTCCCAAAGTGCTGGGATTACAGGTGTGAGCCACCACGCCCAGCCATATTTTTGACTTTTTTGGTACAGAAAATTTCAAACATACACAGGAGTACAAGAGAATATAATAGCAGACCCTATGTGCCTCTCTCTTAGCTTCAACAATGAATAATTTATGGCCAATCTTGTTTCACCTAGATCTCAGCCTCTTCTCTCTACCAGGGATTATTTTGAAACAAATCCCTGACATCCTATTATTTTATTAGTAAATATTTGGGTACACATCTTTAAAAGATAAGGACTCTTTTTTCTTTTGGTACTATAATACCATTATTACACTAAAAAAATCTCTAACATAATCAAATATGGGCTATTTAGTTAGTGTTCACATTTGTTTGGGTTTTTCTCATTATTTTTCTCTTTAGTTTGTAACAGTATCCTCATAAGGTCCACACATTGCAGTTGCTTGACATGCCTCGTCAGTCCCTTTTAATCTGTAGATTTACCCTTCACTGTCTTTTCCTTGTGATCTGTTTGTTGTTGTTGTTGTTGTTGTTGTTTTGTTTTGTTTTTTGTCAAACGGGATCATTTATTCTGTAAATTTTCCCACTGGCTGGATTTTGCTGATTCCATCCCATGAAGTTAAATGTTAAATGTTCCTCTGTTTAACATATTCCTCTAGCCTCTGTATTTCTTGTAAACTGGTAGTTACATTTAGAGGCTAGATTGAATTCTGTTTCAATTTTTTGTCAAAAGTACCACATGAGTAGCGTTAAGTATTCCCATGGGAAGACTCTTACCTTTAGGGGGTGTGTGTGTGTGTGTGAAAGAGAGATGTTGATAGCCAGTGGTGATTGTTGCTGCCTAAATCCGTCAATTCATTAGGGGTTTTAAAATGTTATTTCATGTCCATCATTTCTCCATTTATTAGCTAGACTACTTTTATAAAGAATAATCTAGCCAATCCAATAATCTGTTTGGCTATCCTGAGGTACAGTTGTATAGAAAAGGCAAGAAAAATGCTCTGTTCTTTCCATTTATCTACCAGTTTTCAAAATATTTGGCTCCCTAGCATCCAAAGATAACCAATTTGGGGAGCAGGCGAAAGAGAGAAAGAGAAATTCGTGGCTCATTAAGAATTCATTAATTTTAAAATATTTGATGTTTCAAACCCTTACATTTATTCTTTTGTTGTTGTTGTTGTTAAGAGATGGGTTTTGTTCTGTCATGCAGGCTGGAGTGCCGTGGAACTATCGTAGCTCACTGCAGCCTCATACTACTGGGTTCAAGCAATCCTCCCACCTCAGTCTCCCAAAGTGCTGGGATTACAGGCATAAGCCACCTTCCAGGCCATTTCATTTATTCTTATTGAAACTAAAATTGTCTCATCTTTGGCCAATGGGAATCCCTTTGTGTGGTCTCCTGAACCCTTTTGATTTATAACCTTAATAGTCTTTGACAGCTTCCCTGCTTTTTGTATGCTAGGCCAATGGTTCTCAAAGTCTAGTCTGAGGATGCCTAGGGGTTCCCAAGACCCTATTAGTGAGTCTGTGAGGTCAAAACAATTTTCATAATAATAAGACATAATTTACCTGTTTTATTCTTATTCTCTTACATGTATAAAGTAAAGTTTTCTAGAAACCACATATTGGCTATTGGAATGTATGCTGGTTTTGTTTTGTTTTGTTTTGTTTTGTTTTTGAGACAGAGCCTTGCTTTGTTGCCCAGGCTGGAGTATAGTGGTGCAATCTCAGCTCATTGCAGCCTCTACCTCCTGGGTTCAAGCGATTGTGATTCCCCTGCCTCAGACTCCCAAATAGCTGGGACTACTGGCACTAGGAGAGATGGGGCTTTGTCATATTGGCCAGGCTGGTCTCAAACTCTTGGCCTCAAGTGATCCGCCCGCCTTGGCCTTCCAAAGTGCTGGGATTACAGATGTGAGCCACTGTGCCCGGCTGTGTACGTGCATGTTCTTATGTTTTGTATAATTTTTTAAGGTAAGCTCTTTGAAGTCTTGAATAATTTCTAAGAGTGTAAAGGCATCCTAAGACCAACAAACTTGAGAACTACTATTCTAGGCTCATCTTTTATGTTTCGTGCTACATACATATAATCACTTGTGGCCTTATAAATTAGTTTCATTTTTTTTAAACTCAATTTTTGTGTATGCCTGAGTGATCTGCTTCAAGTCTCACAGCTAATAAGTGGCAAAACTAGAATTTGACTGTAGTCAAATCTGAGACTGCAGTAAGCTGCTTTTGTTCCATTGTACTGCAGCTTGGGTGACAGAACAAGGTCCTGTCTCACAAAACAAAACAAAAAACAACTAGTACTCTGAATATGTTGTTTTTCTGGTCACAGTAGGAAATTCAAAATGTAGTAATAGTTTTTTAGAGTATTGACTTTTGAAGATCCCAGTCATCCGGAGAAGAGCCTGCCTGGCCTGTGGAATTCGTTAATGGCTCATATAGTTTCCACTGATTTCTGAATCCAGGATCCAATCTATTGCTCACCTGTGTAGCTTAGAAATACTTTTTTTTCATCCTGTAGTTGGCTGAACCAAATCCTGCAAGAAAACATTCTGCAATTTTAAAAACTGAATAATGGTGCTTTAAGCCTGGGACTCTCATTTATTTTTATCACTGAACGGTATATAAATCTCTAAAATATGGCTACTTAAAATATAACTGGATTTTGTAGTCTCTGGGGCTCAGGGAAAGCATAATTTTGTCTCATTCTCTTGGGCTGAACCCAGTAATATGCCATTTTGTCACAATTCCCAATAACCTTAGCTTCTCTTGGCTAATGAACAACATTAGCTCTTATTTCCCAGGTATGGAAGAGTTTCTATCATGAGAAAAGGAAGTGTGTTTCCTAAACAGTTATCAGTGGCTTTCTGAAGTTAGTGCATATACAGGAGAGGAGCAGTCTTATGTAATATCCTTGAGTATTTTTCCAACATAGGAAATACCTGATGGTACCTGACAGCCTCAGGTGCCATCTGGAAAAGTGTCATCTTGTAGGAAGCTTGGATCAGAGCCTGTGTCACTATTGAGGTGCCTCATAATTACTTTGTGGTTCTGGTGGGGAGTGAAGCAAAGACTATGTCAAAGGTTGCAGGGTTCTTAATGGAATATAAATTTCTTTGTTGGAAAGTCGATCTTGAATACTAAACTACTTTTTGTAGTTACAGACAAATTCAGTTTGCACTGTAGCCTTGCTTGTTATTTTTCTCAACATTAAATCTGCCATTGTGGAAAGGTCTCAATATCTGCTTTAATATCTCAATATCTCAATATCTGATTTGTTGCATTTAGATTTCTATATTTGGACTGTCATTTTCATGGGCTTTTGTAGCAAGTCATCTCATTGACTTTGTTGAAGGTAGTTTTAGAATAAAGTCAGAATGTAAAGTAGAAAGGTGGTTATTTCATAGGATGGGCTTTGAAACTCCACACCACCACCATTGGTCTTGTCAAAATTTTATTTTCTTTCATGTTTATCACTTTTGCCAAATCCTCCCCCCCAGAGAAAAGAAAAAAAAATCATCAGACAGACCGGTCTCCACATGCAAAGCATGTAGTATGTGATGATTAATGATAGGAGCCTGGAACTTAAGGCAGGGGAATGCCAGGAATTTGGGGTTCTAGTGTCACTAAGGCTCTGCCTCTTTCTGTGCTTTAGTTTCCTGTTTAGAAAGTTCTGCTCCTTCATAAGGACCTTGAAGTACTAGGAGGAAAGGTGCTTTGTGTGTGGAGTTTTCCATAAAGTGCAGTCCCAACTAAAAGGCTGCGTTAAAGGTAGGTAAATACCTTATAAAAACATATTTTAAATACAAAACATTTGTTAGTTTATGCCACTTATTTATTTATTTAAGTATAAAATAGCCTCAGGCAATTAGAATTCAGGTTTAAAATTCAGGTTTTGTTTATTGAGTTCTCTTCCTAAGAGCAAAGAATATAAAGGCTTGGGAAGTAGAAATTGGAACACATTTTAATTGCCTGAATAGGTTTACCGGAGAAGAAGTTTTATTAAAGTGGAAACATGTTCTTCCTCTGGGTCGGATTACAGGCTACTTTGGGCTAGTCCATAAATCTGTTTTCAAATCTAAAGTGAGCGTCACCATCGTAAAGTGTGCCATATCTTAACAGCTCTTCCTGAGGACTGCCTTGGCTGAAGATTCTATGGTGAGAACTCAGAATTCCAGGAATGCGTGTTGAGCTGGAATCTCTCATATCAGTGATTCCCAAAGAGGAATGAGGGTGTGTCCGAATCTCCAAGTGTGCTTTTGAAGCTCTGAAAACCTCTTTTCCTTTGCCCAGGATCTCAGTGAGCCACTGTTAGTAGCACTTGTGTTTGGTATCTTTAGGTGTTTTAGTGAAAAAACAACTGAAGTTAGGCTGATGAGGAGATTGGGGGTAGCCTGTTAGCTTTTCTTCCTGGAGAGTGCCACTCACTCTAGAAAAAGTAAATAATGGCTTCGAACGATTTGTAGTTCATACAGTGGCAGTCACATTGCTGAAAATTTGGTAACATATAATGTTTGTGATATTTGGCTTGGTTCTAAATGCAGTTTGTGTGTGTGTGGTGTTGTTTTGCATGAAGAGGCTACATGTGGGTACTTTGATAACCTGGAACAGAAACCAGTGGGACTAGAAAACCTGAATCTCTTAGTGCAGGGTCAGCACCAAGTTGGAGTAAGTTCTCAAAGACTAGGTGACATTGTGGTGATGGTGTGCTCCTCAGTTTGTCGGACTGGGCTTGTTGGGTTTCTGGTTCACTGAGGGAGGAGATTTTCTGTGCATTTGATTACGCTACATGATCCTGTGCAACCTAACATTTTGGGCTTTGGGTCTGGGAAGGAAATGTATTTTGATTATTTATTGTATAGTTTTGTATAATTTGTATAATTTATGCCTCATTTTGAGGTGCAAGTAGGAAAATGGAAAAGCAAGGAACCCAAGTAATCAGCAAATGAGCTTAAGAGAAAAGTCCCTGGGAAATTAAATAATATTTGAAGCTTCAAAGCTGTATGTTTAAGTTTTAGCACATCAGATATTAGGACCCAGTGATAAGAATTCTCCATTTAGGGCCGGGCGTGGTGGCTCAAGCCTGTAGTCCCAGCACTTTGGGAGGCCGAGACGGGCGGATCACGAGGTCAGGAGATCGAGACCATCCTGGCTAACACGGTGAAACCCCGTCTCTACTAAAAAATACAAAAAACTAGCCGGGCGAGGTGGCGGGCGCCTGTAGTCCCAGCTACTCAGGAGGCTGAGGCAGGAGAATGGCGTCAACCCAGGAGGCGGAGCTTGCCGTGAGCTGAGATCCGGCCACTGCACTCCAGCCTAGGCGGCAGAGCGAGACTCTTTCTCAAAAAAAAAAAAGAATTCTCCATTTATTGAACTGTTTTGAAATTTAATTTTTTAATTGCTTTAAGACATCCTTAACTTGATGTCTTATAATGCAGTTTGATAGTTGTGTGAGACCATTCTGAAGTGAAAACCAAACAAATTAACTAGAAATGATCTTAGCTATCATCCCATCCATCCTTTTTATTTTGCTAATGAATCCAGAAACTTGTGATAAAAGTCATATCTTGCTCTCAGAATTCTCCATGTCTCTCGTGGGGTTAGCACATAATATACACTGGCTGACTGGTAGGCTGGCTGAGATAGTACTTGCTAAAAAACCCTAAACCTTTTGACCACAGTATTTGTGAAGAAAGTCTTGGTGGAAGCTTTGAGAAGAATGGTGGAAGATGTTAGAATGACTCTTCGTTTTGGGATTTAAAAGCTTAGCCATTCTTCTATGAGTTGTTAGACGCTGCTGCTTGCTGTTCTAAAAGCTTCTGATGTGTAGAATATTCTAGAGGTATAAAACCTTTTGATGTGTAAAATGTCTCTTTTGTTACACATTCTCAAGCTGGTAGTCTCTTTTACCATTACTTTGAGAGCATTATGTAATTGCTATTTGAGAGTCAACAGAAAAACAAATAAATAGGAATTATTGTTGCCAATAGACACTGTTCTCCATACACCAAAAATTAAATAAAACATGAATTTTAAAGCTCCATCAAGCAATAGCTTGTCAAATTAATTGTAACATTCAGTGAGTCTTTTAACAACCTAAAGTAATTTATCAGGTACATTTGTCTTTACCAGATGACATTTGGAAAGATGAACTCTTTTTTTTTTTTTTTTTTTTTAAGACAAGGTCTCTTTGTGTCTCCCAGGCTGGAGTGCAATGGTGTGATCATGACTCACTACAGCCTCAACCTCTTGGGCTCAAGCAATCCTCCCACTTCAGCTGGGACCACAGGCATATGTACCACACCTGGCTAATTTTTTGTAGAGTTGGAGTCCCACTCTGATGCCCAGGCTGGTCTTGAACTCTTGGGCTCAAGCAGTCCTCCCACCTTCATCTCCCAACGTGCTGGGATTACAGGTGTGAGCCACCATACGTGGCCAAAAAACTAAACTTTTAAAACTTAAAAAAAAAAAAATTTTTAATGAATTGTGTCTACTTCCCATGTATAGAGCTGAGTCTGGCAGCTAACATTTTGTTCATGTGGGAATCAGGCAAATTTGTTTCTGAATTAAAGGAATTTCCTATCTTCGTTTCTGGCTTCATGCCATGGGTGCCAGTGCCAGCTGAGAGAGCCATCTGCAGGACTCTGTAGTAGAGTGGGAGCCAGGTGAAAGTGAGCCAGGCCTGCAGATGTGGTTCTTGTTAGGTGAAGACTTAGCAGAAGCGTGTGCAGTCCTGGAGATTGTCCATTCTCAGTTTATTTGGAGACTTTAAGATGGTAGAACAATGACAGGTTTCTAGAAACCCTGTGTTTAGTACAAAAAGTGGCTTGTCTGTGAGACCTCCTTTTGAAATGTTCAAAAGAATGTGAATATATTGGAACACTGCAGAAATAATTTCTTCTGTGTTTCCAAAATCTTTAGATTTGGAAGAAAGAATTCAAATAATTGTATTGATTTATCCATTCCTTCCGCAAATGTTTATTGAGCATTTCTAATATGCCCTGCACTGATTTGGATACCAGACAACATGGACATAATTCCCTGGCCTCACAGAGCTTCCGGTGGAGGAGACAGACACACACAGAAGTTAAATATGTCAGACAGTGATATGAGCTATGGGGAAAACTCAAACAGGGAAGGAGATGGAAATGGTGCCAAGGAGTAAGGGAACCATGTCAGGACCTGGGGTCTTGTACTACCTATGGTAACTGATTGTACCCACAGGCATGAAATAGAACAGTCATTTACATATTGTGGTTGATTGTGCTGTCATCGTTACTACTACCATTATCATAGTCACCGTCAGAAAGCATTTACCCCACACCTCTTAACAAGGTTTTATACAGAATGAGTCATATAGCTAAGTGTTTGTCCTCCAGACTGACAGCCCTTACATGTACACATGCAGATAGCTTACTAATGAGGAATAGAAATTCCAACAATTGTATTCATTCAACAAATGTTTATTGAATGATGGTGTATACAAGGCATTGTGGAGGACAGCAAGATAAATCACATATGTATCTTGCCAAAGGGGCATATAGTTCAGTAGCGTCATAGAGCAGGTCATTTGCATGTCAGTGATTTAACATTTGAGATAGACCATGAAAGTCTCTGTCATATGCTGATTTCACATTTTTGCCGAGGCATAATTTTGAGTCAACTGCTTTGGGAGGTTGGTATGGGGCAACTAATGTAGGAGTGTGTGTTTAGACATTTCCCTGTGTCCACATTTCAGTGAGGAATTGTTTCTACCTATTGCTGAATATGGTAAATGCCTTTGAAGTAAAATATGCCTTTTTTTGGTGAAAAATTGCTCTGAGAAGAAAGCCAGCTTCTAGAGTTGGTGATGGAAGTGCTGAATCTAAGATGTGATGTTTCTTGGTCAGTACATGGAACCATTGAGGGCCTCAAGGAAATACTTAGCATTTTGCTGCCCTTGTCAGGAAAATTTTATGCTGTACTAGTGTTTGCCAGCTTGGACATGAACCCCTCGTGAGTATATGTTTTGGATAGATCTTGATAAAGGCCCTACTGGGAATGTGGACACAGCAGAATTTATCTCCCTTGCTTGAAGCAGAGCTGAGTCTTCTGGGCCCCAATATCAGATTCTTCCCTTTCCTTCACAAATAAAGCATCAACCATATTTATGTGAGGGTTCCTCATGTTTATAATCTGTATGGGACCAAAAGTTTGCTACCATAGAAACATAGTTTTTTGATATATGTATGTATACATATATATACACACACATATACATATGCAGCCTTAGAAACAAGGCAAGAGAAAACTTGGAAGGGGGAGGAAAAGCTGTAAAATACCATGGCGGAGGCTATGGCTTCTCAGCATAATCCATGTTTTCCTCTTCCTGAGCCCACAGCAAGAATGCATTTCCCAGCCTCCTTTGCAGTTAGGTACAGCCATGTGCCTGAGTTCCAGCCAATGGGATGACCACAGTGAAGACAGCTGAGCCCATCAGCTTGAATCCCTAGTTCAGTGTGAGGAAGAGGAACACCTCATTCACCAGTTTTCTGTCATGGGAGCAAGAACAAAGGTCGGAGGTGTTTGAGCCATTCTAAAGAAGTCAGGGATCTATTTTGACAGTGATGAGTTTGGGTCATAATCCTGAGTGTCATAATCCTGAATGTTGAAATTCTGAACATCGAAATCCCAGAAGATCAAAATCCCTAAAGTCCAAAGTCCCTCATGTCTAAAATTCTGAAAATCACAATCACAGGATGTTTATGTTGGGCCAGCTCTTTTGGGCTGTCTCTATGCAATTGTCCAAAATCTTTCCCTGTAATATACATTTTTATGTGCTGAATTTTCTTTTTAGTTATTTAGCTTTTTTCTTTTCTCTTTTTTAGTTTTTTCCCCCACTATTTTAAATTTGTAGAATTATTTTTTATAGTTCACTATGCTATGTATTTCATTTTTGCATCACTTCCAATACTGGAGTTATAAATTGTGTAGAGACTTTAGAGAGTTCTAATTCCTTTTATGCAATTTTTGCAAATTTGACTCCACAAAAGTGTATTATCACCATGTTGAGTTTGTGTGTAAGCATTCTGTGTGCACTTGAAAATGTTGCAACTTTCTCAGCAAATAAAGAGATGTTCTTTTTGTACATCTGCATTTGTGAAGGATACAATTTCTTGATCTCAGCTCTTTGGATGACTGCATAAGTGGTGGTGACCCACTGTGGTTTTTCATCAATCTCGTCGGAAGACTTAGGTTGTTCACAATATTTCAGATGATTGCAGTCATAAAGCCAGGTGCAAACAATGACCAACCATAGTGATATGCATTTATATAGTTCCCCTTTTGAATTAGTTCATTTTGGGTATGGTTTGTCTGCTCATAATTGTTATACCCATGCAACTGTTGTTAGTCTATCTGAGTGTTTTTGCTTTCAAAAATACGTATCTTGTTATTGTCCATTTTATTGTGTTAAGTGACCTAGGAAGTGTTCTGTCATATCTTTGTTTCTCAAATAAATCCACTTTTAAAAAGACAAATGTCTTTTAATGAATCTTTAAATTATTTTTTTAAGAATTCTATTTGCAGGATTTTGAGATTTCGCTGAGATTGTGTCTTTTGGGATTATGATCAGCTCCCGCAGTGACTAGTCTTTCCTAATACTGTGACCATGTGTGGTAAGTGAGAGCAGTAAAGATGACAGTTTCAGAGCTGAGATCTGTCTTCATCAGTTTACTGGACCTGGTTGTTTCCATCTGAATGGCGGAGTCAATGCTCATGGATGAGGGTAGTTATGCTCCTAGGCCCTGGCTGTGTATGTGTTTATTACTGCACTCACCGTAATTGCTTATAGAAAGCTGTGCTTCTTGCTGTGCACTCCCCAGTAGCTGAGTGTAGAATCTCAGGAATGTGAACTGACTCTTAATTTTTTTTCCTTTTTACCTCTTTTCCTTAATTATTTTAGTCCCTATCTTGTGCTAGGTGGTATTGAGATACATAGAAATGAAAGAAACATGGACTCTGCCCTCAAAGAGCTAACAACCCTAGTTGACCAGACTGCCCCAAGTGGGACTCCCACTGAAATCGATTTATTTAAACAATAAATGACTTTGTCAGGAGTTAGGGGGTATATTGGTTCCAGGTGCTGTTTCTTTGTTCCTCCTGATCCAGTCAGTTTTGCCCTTGAAACTTATTTCAGGTGGTCAACCATAAAGTCCAGTACACAACCATACTTAGTATTGCCCTTCCCTCCCCGATGTCTGTAATTCTCATGTAGACCCTTGAGCAGTGCAGCAAATTGTCCAGAGAAAGTTGATTGAGTGCTCTTTTCCCTTTGAATTCCATGGAGCTGGGCCCACATGGAAGAAGCAAAATTGTCACTTTGCTAAATATTGGGAATGGTAGATAGTGAGGTGAGGGGATTGGCATGTGTAGCCTGAGAAAACCCTACTCAGCTGTTTTAGTTGTTAGTTTCAGCAGATTCAATTGCTCCCTTCGTTTCGCCTATCACTGTATTTCAAGGTAGAATTTAAGGATCAGCTGCCTTCTTCTTTTTTAGCAGTCTCCCTCTTCAATTTGCACGATCACTCACATTTGCTCTTGTTAATGTCAGCTTGTCTGGTGTATTCCTTGGTGGTAGGCACCAGGTCTCAACTGTCATTGTATTCTTTCTGCTAATCCTTTACTCCAGAACATAAACAGTGCTTTATGTATTATGTATGGCACAGTAAATGTTTGATGAATGAATGAATTACTTAAATTTCTTAAACTGGGAGAGCTGCTTAAGCTAGTTTCATACTCGGTGAATAGGTCTTTCCCTGGGGAACATCATTTCCTGCTGCCATCATGTTGCTATCAATTCATGTGATGTTTTGTCTTGTTGTTGTGACACTGGCCTGGCCTTGGCCAGTAACAGGAGTCACCCAGCATGAGATTTAAGAAGGGAAAGTGATGACATGCTAAGTGGTTGCTCTATCAGTGTAGCAGGATGTGAACCAAAAGGTACTTATAGTGGGCATGTCTGGTGGATGGTACTGAACCACGTTCTTATGCTTTTCTCAGCAAAAGAATTTTCTTATGTTACATTTACTGTATGAGTCAATCTAATAAAAGAACAACAGATTAATCTTTTCCTGCCCAGCAGCTAGGTCCTGCTTGACTCACTGAAGGTTCCAGAGAATTCTCTGAAAAGGGATGCATGCACACGCATAATTTGGCTTGTTTCCCTAATAAAATTACAGCTGAAAACTTTCCCTGGAGGACTTGTTATGCTTCTTCCTAAAAGCACATTTCAATATTGATGACAAAAGAATGGTGATTTAGGATTACCCTAAAGGCTAGGAGAGAAGGTATTTCACAGGAAGAGGCTCCACTCTCCTTGGTATTAGAGGCTTCATCACTTGCTCCTTTGACCACCTGTGGGGTTCCTGTCTCCAGCTTCCTTTGTTTTTAGGCTTAACAACTGGTCTCCTTCCCTCCAACTCAGAGGTCATTTAGAAAGAAACTGGCCAGAGCTTTTCTCTGATCTTGCTCTTCTTGCTTCTTTTGTCAGTTTAATATTCTTTTGCCAAAGGTCAGTGAAGCAGAAGATCATCTTCACATCTTTGATTCTTGACATTTACATTTAAGAATCTGTACATTAGGCTGGCCGCAGTGGCTCACGTCTGTAATCCCAGTACTTTGAGGGGCTGAGGCAGGTAGATCACCTGAGGTCAGGAGTTCGAGACCAACCTGGCCAACATGGTGAAACCCCATCTCCACTAAAAATGCAAAAATTAGCTGGGCATGGTGACACACGCCTGTAATACCAGCTACTCTGGAGGCTGAGGCAGGAGAATAACTTGAACCTGGGAGGCGGAGGTTGCAGTGAGTATAGGTTGCGCCATTGCACTCCAGCCTGGGCAACAAGAGTGAAACTCTGAGAAAAAAAAAAAAAAAGAATCTGTATATTTAAAAACATTTCAGTGCTAACTTGTTGCTTAACTTTGACCAAATTTGCAAAGATGGGGAAATTACTGTTTCTTTAACAAGACTTAGAAAGTCATAAGAATGACCAGGCATGGTGGCTCACACTGTCCCAGCACTTTGGGAGGCCGACGAGGGTGGATCACGAGGTCAGGAGATCGAGACCATCCTGGCTAACGTGGTGAAACCCCGTCTCTACTAAAAATACAAAAAATTAGCTGGGCGTGCTGGCACACACCTATAGTCCCAGCTACTTGGGAGGCTGAGGCAAGAGAATCGCTTGAACCCAGGAGGTGGAGGTTGCAGTGAGCCAAGATCGCGCCACTGCACTCCAGCCTGGGCGACAGAGCAAGACGCCGTCTCAAAAGAAAAAAAAAAGTCATAAAAATTTAATTGTATGGTATTCTCTGTCATAAATTAACTTTAAAAAATTGTTAAAGTTGGAAGTAGGAAGTTTATTAACTTTTGTGAAATAGTCTGTCATGATCAATAGTGAAGGAGTTAAATTTTGTCTGAATTTTAATTCACTTATAGTATCCTGAAAGTATTAGTCTAGCCTCATCTACTTATGTGAAATAATTTTAGAGAATGTCCTCATGAAGTATCCATATGTTGGGTCACAAGAAAAGCACCTAGTTTATAATATACGTAAATTGATGCCCTTTCTAACCTTGACTAGTGTTGTGTTTCCATATTTCATAGTGGCTTAAGTAATGTTGCAAGTAATAGCCTGAGACTCTAGCCTAGTGACTCTACATATACATTTTGGACAAAAGACCTGGAGAAGGTACATGTTTGAATAGGAAATAATTATGGATAAGTTGAAGAATATGCTTTATTGTAGAAGATAATGCTATCATCTGCCCTCATTATATTCACTGTGATGGAAAAATAAATTGCCACACCAAAGGCCTGCTTACTTCACTTCCTGTGAACATGTCCCATGTGCAAGAAAAATTACAAGGCATGCCAAAAGGCAAGAAAAACACAGTCTGAAGAGACAAAGTAATGATCAAGCCCAGATTCTGAAACAGATGTTAGAATTATCAGACAAGGAATTTAAAAGAACTCTGATATATTAAGGGTTCTAATGGAAAAAATAGACAACATGCAAGAGCAGATGGGTAATATAAGCAGAGAGATTGAAACTCTAAGAAAGAATCAAAAGAAAATGTTAGAAATAAAAACCACAGTTACCAAAATGAAGAGTGGTGGAACTGAAAGTTCCAACCCTCTAATCATGCCTTGGTCCTCCTTCTGGCAACCAGCCCCTATTCTGAAACTATCTAGGGACCCGAAAGTGTCATCTTGTTAGCATAAACTCTGATATGGTTGAAAGCGATTTTTTAAATGAATTTTAAAAGCTACTGCTGTCGTTCAGGAAATTCCACAGGTTTTAGGAGATCTATGCCAGAGACTGTATAGTCAGAATGCCCTGTATGTATGAATTCTTGTGAATCTTATGCATTAGACGGTGAGCTATTTTAAGGCAAGGACCTTAAGCCTCCTTGCATTCTATTCAGCACATTAATCACTCAGTAAGTCCTTGTTGAGAAGGATCTAATCATCAAAGGCAGAGGTAAAAATACATTCAAATATTTGTTGTTCCAAGAGAAAAAGCCTCTGTCTTCACATTCTTCCCATGGTTATGCAGAGGTAAAGGGAAAATTTCCCCTTTTTCCTCTGAAGGTTCACTGAAAAATCAGTTCACAAAAGGCAGATTAATTGTAGAAAAAACATCCAAGTTTATTTATCATGAACAAGCAGAACCCTTCAGAATGAAGACCCAAAGATAAAGGGGAAATTGTCCCTTTCTGTGCTTAGGTTCAACAAAGTGGAGACAACTGTAGTAAAATAGAACTGGACAAAAAGGGTAAGATCTAATGCTAATAGGTTGAGTGGGGAAACCCAGCAAGGCCTGGCTGTCTGGATTCTTCTTGGCCTCTCTGATCATGCATTCCTTCCTTCTGGGTGGGGCAGGGTTCTCTCTGGAATGGGGGTCTTGTGTATAATGTTAAACTCTAACTTTCCCTCTGCATTTCTATATAAAACTGACCATAAAGAAATTATCTGACTAAAGATAATTAGGTTTTTTGGCTGGCTGTGGGGAAGAAGGTTCTGGTTTTAATGACCTGCCTTAGGGAGAAATTCCAGTTTCTATGGCTAGCCTAGGGGGAGAACGGGACTAGAAGACAGGAGGGCAGGAGGAGGTCACAGAAAATCTTCTGCTTCTGAGACCTTCATTTTGGGGTATTGTTTTCCAAGTCCTAGCCATTAGCAAATCATAGATTATAAACTGCTGGAGCCTAACCGAGTCCTAATGTTTCAAAAAACAAAAAAAAAAAGACTAGGTGTTGTGGCTTACACATGTAATCCCAACACTTTGGGAGGCCGAGGTGGGCGGGTCGCGAGGTCAGGAAATCGAGACCATCCTGGCTAACACGATGAAACCCTGTCTCTACTAAAAATACAAAAAAATTAGCCGGGTGTGGTGGCGGAAGTCTGTAGTTCCAGCAACTTGGGAGGCTGAGGCAGGAGAATGGTGTGAATCCGGGAAGTGGAGCTTGCAGTGAACCAAGGTTGCGCCACTGCCCTCCAGCATGGGCGACAGAGCAAGACTGTCTCAAAAAAAAAAAAAAAAAAAAAAAAAAAAAATTCTTTTAAGGGTGTCCTACAAAACTTTAAATAAATTATCTCAGGGCACTATGATGATGTCCCCAGGGATTATAAGCAGAAAAACACTTATAATTTGTAACCAAAACAAGCTAACATATTAGCATCCTTGTCCAAATAGCTAAATCATTGTTGTACTCACAGATACATGCACATAACACTATTCTTCCTGCTAGGATCTGGGTTGTGTTCACGATTTGTCATAGCTAGAGGTATTAGAAACTTCAGTTTACTCCCGTAACGTTGTTTTTGTATCCCCTCTGGGCTTTGGACTTTTCTGATACTGCTCCGAGGACACTGTCTATATATTGCAACTCTTTCAGCTGTAATCCTCTTTTATTAAACTGAAGTTTTTTGGGGGTAATGGCACCCCTCAAAAGTGGTACCTTCTGTAGTCTTCAGAGGTCACCTCCTGTGACCATTCTACCCACACATCAGACTTAATCCCTTTGAATTCCCATAACATTGTATTCATATCCGCTAATGTCACGTAGTACGCATCCCATTACGGTTTCTTTCCTAGCCCATCTGTGAGCTTCTTTAGAGCAGCATTCATGTTTTAGTCTGTTTTTTTTTTTTTTAATATCCTGGATAATAGCATGGACACTCAATACATGTTGTTGGTTTGAATGGAAAAGTTCTTTCTTTCAGCACTCTGAAGATTGTACTCCATGCTTTTCTTACTTGCATGGTTTCTGGTGAGCAATCTGCTGTCAATTGCTCTCGTGTTCCTCTGTAGGTAGGATATTTTTTTCCTTCTGGCTTCTTTACAGATTTTCACTTCCTTCTTGGTTTCTGCAGTCTGAATAAGATATGCCTAAGGGTGTTTTTTTGGGGTATTGTGGTATAGTGAGAAATGTATACAGACGATCCCTGACTTACCATGGTTTGACTAACAATTTTTCAGCTTTACAATGGTTTTATTGGGGTGTTAAAAGCATTTTCAACTTACTGTATTTTTAACTTACAGTTGGTTTATTGGATCGTAACTCTATTGTAAGTTGACCATCTGTATATTATAAAAATGTATATATATATGTATATAATATGTAACTTGAAGGGATATGTGTTCACTGGTATGAGAGCAAGGAACATATTTAGTTAAGGTTGAAGGCATTATTTTCTCCCATAAAAATAGTATTTTTGTCAATTTCTTGGAAATGGCCAAGGTTTAGCTTTTTATTCCTTGAATATTGCAGACAGACTATTGATTTTTTAAGGAGAATTCATTGAAGTTTTTATGTATGGTAAAATACTATTGCCCAAATAGTTTCCTTTTAAAACAAACACAGAAAAGGTAACTCCTTCCAGGTTAGGGCCTGGATCATAGTAACACTTATATCTTCAGTGTCTGCCAAGACTGCAGTAGGTGTTCAGTAAATTTGGATTGATACATATAAATTTATGCATTGTAACAGTTGGGCCAAAGTAGCTGAGCTTTGTTTTTTACCTCCTGTATAGAGTCCTACACAAGAGGTCATGTTCCCTATTCAAGTAGTAGTCATTCTCTAGTAACATTAATTTGATTGAAAGAGCTTTTGTTATTCCCTGAACTTGATCTGATATTTCTCCAGCTATCAGCAGGCAGTTTTTCTTTTATTTCCAATATTTCTGTAATCTTTAGCTCAGCCAGTAAACAAAAACACCAAAGTTCAGACATCTCATCTCTAAATCATGCATAAGAATATATTGACTTTATTGAAAAAATTACTTTTTTCCTTAAAATAACCCCTTCCCCCTTCCTAGACCATCAATACAAAGACGATCAACATAATAACCCAAGAAGTGCACATTTTAATAACATGCCATTTTTCATTTATCAGATTGGCAACAACTAGTATGACTGATAATACCTAGTATTTGACAGAAAAACTGCAGTCTCATACACTAGGGGTAGAGGATTAATTAAAATTACATTTTGGAAGAATATTGGACATATTTATCAATATTTTAAATATGTATCAATTTCCTACAACTTCTACAGGAATATTTGCACAGATACACAGTGATGGTTATATTTTTTACCATTGTAAAATTGGAAAGAGTGTGAATATCCACTAATAGGAAAATGGTCAAGTAAAATGTGACAAATTTGTATAAAGAAATACAGTTTTTAAAAATAGGATATGTTCTCTCTTTTTATATACACACAAACAATATAATATATATAATTTTTTAAGGTAAAAAGAAAAGTTGTAGTTAATAATGTTCCATTGAATTTTCCATTGAAATGTGTGTGAATTATATAATCACAGCAAGAAGTTTAGGAGATTGTACAGCATGCTGTTAACAATAGTTATCTCTGAAGGGTGGATTTATAGCAGCCTTTTATTTTCTACTTTGTGCAGTTTTGTATTGCTTGTATAACCAAAATTATAAATATTTTAAGATACTTATTTAGTGCTCTTTAGGAGTGGGGCACTTAGCTCTGGATTGGGGACGCAAAGATGCACGATAAGACTTGATACTGATCACTAGGAGTTTACTGCTTAGTCAGTGAACACAGGGAAACAAATATATATAGTAATATCCATGGGTACTTATAGAAGTTGCAAAATATTTGGTAGGATTAAGGATTAGTTTGATTGAGTACGAACTGGGCATGAAAGAGAATAAGAAAGCTGCCATAGAAGAGGTTGAACCGAACCTTGAAAAATGTGATATTTGATGGATGAATAGATGGCAGAGGGAGCATGAGAGAGTAAAGGCCTGGATGGTGTCAGATTTGAGTTTTGGAAGTACAAGAAGGTTGACTTGGCTTCAGTTCATGAGCACCTGTGTATGTGAGTGTTGTTGGGGAAATGATGAGGGCTACGCACATAGAAAAGAGTAGATAGGATTCTGGCCTGTGAGTCAGGAAATTGCCCCTTCCTGCATCTGACATATGCGTGCTGTGTGAATCTCCATAAAGTCACTTTCCCTCCGTGGACGCCAGTTTCTTAATCTGTAAAATGAGAGAGGTTGAACTAGATTAGTGGCGTCCTATGCTTTTACTTTTTTCCCTTTCTTTCTTTAGCTATCATTTCCCAGGAAGCGTGTATTTCCATTCATTCTTGTGTCTTTGTATGCTCTGGAGCTAAGTCTCGGCACCGAAATTTCCCTTTCCCTCTTGCATTACCTTCTGTTTTTTTGTTTTTGTTTTTTTTTTTTTTTGAGATGGAGTTTCATTCATTTCTCTCTTGTTGCCCAGGCTGGAGTACAATGGTACGATCTTGGCTCACCACAACCTCTGCCTCCCAGGTTCAAGCGATTCTCCTGCCTCAGCCTTCCAAGTAGCTGGGATTATAGGCATGTGCCACCATGCCCGGCTAATTTTGTAATTTTTTTTAGTAGAGACGGGGTTTCTCCATGTAAGTCAGGCTGGTCTCGAACTGGTGACCTCAGTTGATCCACCTGCCCTGGCCTCCCAAAGTGCTGGGATTACAGGTGTGAGCCCTTTTTTTTTTTTTTTTTTTTTTTAAAAAAAAAAACAAGAGAGAAGCAAAGAGACCCTGTGTGATGTCAAGAATGAGAGAGTTGAAATTTAACTGAAACTTAACTTACTAGAGAAGTGATTTTGGGAATTATTGTTTTGAATGAGCTTCTAGGGCGGTAGCAGAGGAGAACAAAGCTGAGAGGTTCAGGTATAGGAAGCCCAGTTAGGTTGATAGTTGCAAGTTTACCAAGGAATTTGGTGTGAGGAAGAAATTCCTAAGGACTAAAACCTTGAGCCATAAAATGTTATGATCTACTCAGCACAAATAAGTCTAGTAAATAGCCAAGAAGCATTAAAAAATTAATCTAGGAGCTTTTGTCTAGAATTCATCTCATAAGTAAATTTAATGTATGGAAGGTATACATTATATTTAGATCAACAAAATATATGTAGGTTTATTACTTTTACCCATGCAGTTATAAAACTACAAGAAAATTCAGCCATTTCTTTTATTATTTCAAATACTTGGGGTGGGGAGGGGGAGAATGAGTTCCAAATATGGAATCCCCTCTACAATTTATATAGTAAATCTACATATATAGGTCAACATAAAAATTTTTACCTAATTGATGCACTTTTCTTTCCATTTGAGTTCTAAAAGCAGTGTTCAGATTCGTAATACACAGTTTCTAAAATCTAGTGTGTAAGGTTTGTGAAAAGACAGTAATAAAGTAAGTTTATTGGGATCTCAGTACACAGCTTACTTTAGAACAGACATTGAATTAGACTAGTCCTCTAAAAGGGAAGGATATGGGCTGGTAAACATTCAAGGGTGTTTAGTTACTATGTTTCTAAGGTATTTTTTTTTTTTTTTGCTCATGTGGTTGGCCCATGAATGAATCCCAAAGATAGAAGTTTTATTCCCAAGAAGTTTATTTTTTAGGAGCTAGAATAATTTGGATACCCTTAAAAGAAAAATATTTTTACCAGTTTTGTTAGGAAGTCCATGGAAGGTAAGAATAATGTTATTTTCTTTAACATTTCTACTATGCTGGAGATTGGGTCTAGTGGCTCACTGCAAAAATCCCACCTTCTTTAAGAAGTATTTCCAAATCTCCCTAGTAGGAATTAATCTATACATTCTCATTTATGAATCCATCCATTCATGCAAAAAAAAAAAAAAAAAAAACTATTATTGAGCACTTGCTATGTGGGATTAAAACTGTGAGCAAAATAAACATAGTTCCTGCTGCTATGGTCTGAATGTGTTCCCCCAAAATTTGTATGTTGAATCTAATCACTAATATGATGGTTGCAGAAAGTGGGGCCTTTGGGAAGTGACTAGGTCACGAAGGCAGATTTCTTGTGAATGGAATTATTACCCTTATAAAAGAGGCCCCAGAGAACTGCCTTGTCCCTTCTACCATATGAGGACACAAATACAAGGCACCATCTATGAACTAGGAAATGGGTTTTTTTCAGACACCAAATCTGCTGATGCCTGGATCTTGGACTTCTTAGCCTCCTGAAAAGTGAGAAATAAGTTTTTGTTGTTTATAAGCTACCTAGTCTATGGAATTTTGTTTTTTTGTTTTGTTTTGTTTTGTTTTGAGACAGAGTCTCACTCTGTCACCTAGGCTAGAGTAGTGCAGTGGTGCGATCTCAGCTCTCTCCAGCCTCTGCCTCCCGGGCTCAATTGATCCACCTGCCTCAGCCTCCCGAGTAGCTGGGACAACAGATGTGTGCCACCACACCCAGCTAATTTTCGTATTTTTGGTAGAGACAGGGTTTTACTATGTTGCTCAGGGTGGTTTCAAACTCCTGACCTCAGATGATTTGCCCACCTCAGCCTTCCAAAGTGCTGGGATTAAGGGCGTGAGCCACCACACTCGGCCATATAGAATTTTGTAATAGCAACCAGAATGGACTAAGCCACCTGCCTTCCTAGAATTCATGGTTTCATGGGGGAGTATGGGGCAACTACACAGGGTTAACAGGTAGTATTATTACTGCTATAATGGATGAAGTTCAGGCTGGATGCACATCTGGAAAGACTTCTTGGAGAAAGTGCTATCTAAGCCAAGTAGTAGTTAACTGGATGAGCAGTGATGGCTAGGGGCAATATACAAGGCTGGGGAAATAGCTTTGTGAAGGGATTGAAAGACTGGAAAGGAAATTCAGAGTGATTTGAGCTTGGCGTGTGAGGGAGAAGGAAGTAGTGTCAAGAAGAAAAGTTAGACAAATAGTGCCTCTAGAACCCTGAGAGCCTTATCAAAACCACTCTCCTGATGACAGTGGTGAGCTATTGAGTTGATGACAGACATTCTAGAAAAATCACAGTAGATGCCATGTAGAGAATGTGTTAGATGGAAGCAAGAAGGTCATCACCGTTAAAGGTCAGAGGTAAAAAATCAATCCTACAATCCCATCTTTAGAGTCTCTTTCTTCAGAACTACTCCTGGTACCAAGTACTTCATGAGTAGGGTCCAGTCAGAAAAGAGAAGCAAAGTATGTATTTCAGATACTACCTGTGGTGATTTAACATAGGGAATTGGGGACCTGGGATATTTGATGGCCGAAAATGTAAATAGTGGAAGCAGAGGCTATATGTAGAGAGCCTGGTAACTCCAGGAAGCAGCTGCCATCCATGCAGCTGGGAGGGACAAGAGGGAGTGGGTGATGTTAGCTAAACCAAGAAACTCGTAGGGGCTACCATAGAGCTGATGTGCTGATTGCTAAGGAGGTACTGGATCTCTGGGGGAGGATTTCCTTCTCGCTGGTACTCAGACTATCAAGGGAGGGTCCAAGGCTGGTACACAGAGTGCTTAAAGCATGGGCATCTGGAGCTGTCTGCTACTGTACAGGCTGACAGGAGCTGGAAAACAGGAAGAGAGTTTCTTCTCTCCACCTCTGCCTTCCAGTTGCAAAGGAGTCTGGGAAACATATGTGGTTTGAAGACTTCTAGTCCCAGCATCATAAAGCAGAATACAGAGGGTGGGCTTGGGCTGACAGACCGCTGGAAAATAATCTACCCCAGGCATTTCAGAAAAGTAACTCTACCTATGTACTGTGGGAAGTGGGTTGGAAGGAGGTAAAACTGGGCGCTGTTCATTGTACGGAGGATGTTGGTAGTAATCTAGGCAGGAGATGATGGCACCTTGGTTTAGAGCAATGGCAAGGAAGAGAGAAGTGAGTAGATGTGGAGATATTTAGAAAGTAGAGTTGAACAGAATTGGTAATTTATTGTGAGGGATGGGGATCAGTGAGAATAAAGGAGGGAGAGGGACTGAGAAAGCTTGAGTTTTTTATTTAGGTGCATTGTGGTGCTGTTTACTGAGATGGGAACATAGGACTGGAAACTGTTTGGAGGAAGATGATTCATTCAGTTTTGGACCTGCTCAGTTTGATGTGCCTGTGGCTCATCTAGGTGGAAATTCATTGTGAACATGTGGGCTGAAGAAGTAGATGTGATGCGTTTTCAGCCTGTAGGTGGTACTTGAAGTCTTAGAAATGACTGAGATCACCAAAGGAAACTATAGAGTGCAAAGAGAAAAGATCATAAGCTAGATCCAAGAGGCATAACAGTGTTTTAGGAAAGAACACAAGCAGTGGAGAAAAGTTTGCAGTGACTGTGAAACAGTGGTCAGAGACGTTAGAAGAAAACCAGAGTGTGTGGAGTCCCAGAACTAGCAAAGAATGTTGGAAGAAGAGATCATGGTCAACAGTTCAGATGCTCTAAAGTTGACTGTTCAGTGTTATTTGTGCTTCTGTTATCATACTCATCAAGTCTGCCTGTTTTTCAGAGTTACTTATGGTTGATTCTCCTTTAGTATCGTGTAGGGCTGGGATGCTGTGCTGTATATGCCTCAGCAGCTAGCATTGATGTTTTGCACATACATATATTCTTGATTGGTGCTTATTGCATTACATTAATCAGGGGTCTGCAAACTCCACCTTGTGGGTCAGCCACTTGTTTTTATAAACAAAATTTTGCTAGAACACAGTGATTTCCATTCATTTATGTCTTGTCTATGACAGCTTTCACACTGTCACAGCAGAGTTGAGTAGCTGTACCAACTGTGCTCTGCAAAGCTTAAAATGTTTACTAAGTGGTCCTTTATATTTGCTGACCCTTGGATTATGGTCCTGCATTAGGTGTTTTATGTCAGCTGGTAAGATTGTGTCTTTGACCTTTACCCACCCCCATCCCCTTATTTTTTCTTCAAATTTGTTTGGGATATTTCAGGAAGATGTGGAGTGTAGACTGTGCTTTGGCAGCATTGGTCATGGTCTTGTTTGTGGTAAGGAGGCAGCAGAGCCAAGGGAAAGCAAAGATCATGGGTACTTGTGGTATGATCTTTTATATTTTATATATAAAACATATATTTTATATATAAAATATATGATCCCACAGTGTGACTATGGGACTAAGTAGTACCTTTAAAAGGAAAGGCTAGAGCCAGGAAAGTGGAACAAGATGGGGAAGATGGATCTGTGCATTGAAGACATGCTTTTTCAGCTCCATGATGTGGAGCTATTTCCTAGCTATTGTGCTAGGTGCTGGGATTTCTTCAGTAGCTCAGAATCTGGTTGGAAAAACAGACCGATAAGCAGAATCTTACAGTTCCCTGCAATGTGCTTGCCACAGTGATAAAGCTGTTGGAATGTTGGGCAAAAGAGTGGCACCTAGCCCAGCCCAGGGAGAAGCAGCAGGAAGGAGAATGATTGTATTAGGAGGAGGGCCACCACGAATCTGGGTTCCATATTGCCACATGCGAGCTGGAAATGGATGTAGGGGCTGTGAGGCTTGGTGGGCCATCTACCAGCTCTCTAGTCAGAATTCCTGTGTGAGAAGCAAGCCCTCGAGGCTGTGTAGTCATGGAGAAAAGGCAGTTCTGAGAGATGTACTTATCTGTCACCAAAGTTTGTCTTCTAGGCATTCTTTCATTTTCTTTCTTCTTTTGTTAGATGACATATTTAGTGTGGTTTGAATTTGTGGGAATCATAACCTTGAATTGGTTGATTTTCCCCTTATGTAAAATATAAAAGTCATCTTGCATTAATATGTCTTTTGACTGTATTTATGTTGCCCTTGGGGATGATAAAAGCTCAGTGAACTGAGCATCTAACAGGCAATGAAAGTTCTCTGTGTATTTAAGACTCTGAATTGGCTGTCATTTTACTATCCATACCCCTTAACAACATCAAATTACACATTCGCATTAATCTGCATTCTCTCAATGACCTGTATAAACTAATTGGGGCAGCTGTTAGGCCTACCGTATGAATAAAGAAAGTAAGACAAATACCTGCAGATTTTAATTTTTTGCCAATATTCATTGCTTTTGTTAGTTCTTTTGGTTGCAAGTAACAGCAGGTCATTCTAATTAGTTTAGGAAAAGAAGAGTTTTTCATAAGCCTGCGTATGAACTGGAAGGGGGGATGACTAGATAAGCAGAAGTTCTGGGTGCTTCCTTTTCTCCTCTCTCCTCCTCCTCCTCCTCTCTCTCTGCTCTTCTCCTCCTCTTTCTCTTCCTCCTCCTTCTCTCACTCTTCTCCTTCTCTTCTCTCTTCCTCCTCTCTGCTTTCCTGTCCTCTCTCTCTGCTGCCTCTCCTGTCCCCTCTCTGCTCCTCTCTCTTCTGTCTCTCTTCTTTCTCTCTTGCCCTACTCTCTCCTTTTTCTCCCCTCCTTTCTCATGCTCTCTCTCCTTGCTTCTCTTTCTCTGCTCTCTCCTCATCTCCTCTCTCCTCCATCCTCCCCCTTCCCTTCCTGCTCCCTGTCCCCTCTCTGCTTCTTCCTCTCTTTCCCTCCTCTTCTCTCTGCATATCTGCATCACCCTTTCCTCAATCTACAGACAGATCACTTTTCTTTGTGGCATTTGCTTGTATGTGATCGGCCTTCTTCTCTCAGCCTCTTTCTGCATAACTGACCTGAAAGCTTCAGCTCCCACTACTAATTGCTCTGTTTTCTTTCAGGATCTAATTGGCCCAGCTTATGTTTTCTTTTCTTTCTTCCTTTCTTCCTTCCTTCCTTCCTTCCTTCCTTCCTTCCTTCCTTTCTTCCTTTCTTCCTTCCTTTCTTTCTTTCTTTCTTTCTTTCTTGAGTTTCACTCATGTCCAGGCTGGAGTGCAATGGCGTGATCTCGACTCACTGCAACCTCTGCCTCCCAGGTTCAAGCAATTCTCCTGCCTCAGCTTCCTGAGTAGCTGGGATTACAGGCACGCACCATCACATCCGGCTAATTTTGTGTTTTTAGTAGAGATGGGGTATTGCCATGTTACTCAGGTTGGTCTCAAACTCCTGACCTCAGGTGATCTACTCACCTCGGCCTCCCAAAGTGCTGGGACTAGAGGTGTGAGCCACTGTGTGCTGCGCAGCTTATCTTTTCAAGCAAGGTCATATTGTAGCTGGATTGATTCTTCCTAAGTCCAGCCTTTCTCAACTCTCCCCATCCCACTCAGCTTGGAACAGGGAGGCATACCCATGTGGTGCATAAGATCAGGAAGCTGGAAGCTTCCTTCAGAAGCACAAAGTGGTGAGAAGCAAGACATCTGAGGCATGACCCTTCCCCGCCCTGGCTCGTAACTCATTTCCTACACACAGTTCTAAGGATCTCCTCTTCTAATGTAAGCCAATCCTTATAGGTAAAACCACATATTCACTTAACCTTCCCCCAACAGGAAGTGTCCAAAGTCATAGTCAGCTCTTGCTGACTGTGGGACCGTTTAAAAAGCATCATCTCCGTCTCAAGTGACGCCACAATTCTCAATGATCTCTGTCACAATTCTAGTTCTGTCATGATCCATTTGAATCATTCTGCAACCCATAGACTACATGGCACATGTAACCACGGTACATGCTTAATGTATAAAGGTGAGGACTGTCTTAATACTCATGTAAAAAAGGGGAGAAGGCTCCACCTCCCAGTCTGTCTGTGAGAAAGACACATCATACCTAGATCACTGGCTCAACATATGCTCTTTCTAGTAGAACAGAGCCCACACTGGTGATGGGCAGCCTCCTTGCTGGCATTCTGAGGCCAGATGCTGGGAAATAGTTTCATTGGAGGATCTTAATTAAGCACGAAGACAGTCCTCACCTTTATACATTAGGTGTATACCATACTGCTATCCCCCTCCACACAAAGACACATTTCACATTCTTTGTATTTCTTTCTTCAGGGCCTGCTTTGTGGCACTTTATCAGAGCAGCTGGCATATTGGGAGAGGAATAGAATATGAAGTGTTTATAAAATTCTAAGATGACTATGTGATATGAATATTTGACTTGTTTTTTGTTTATTTGGATGCCCTTAGTTCAGTTTCCCCAAATTGCTGTGATGATTTCTTGATCTCTGCTTTACTGCCCCATTGGGCAGTACTTTTTTATTTTTAAACTGTGCTTTAACTTCCTGAAAACATATTCTTACAACTTTCCCAGTCATGCTAATTAATTTAGTATCTACACCAGCTTCTGTATCCTCAGTAACCAGACAGTAATGAATTAGTGAACAGGCCAGTTATTAGAAAAATAGAACAGCCTGGATGATGGTTACCTGAGAGGCAGCCTCAGTTTGGATGGTGGAATAGGGAGTAGTGGGGTCTGGTGATTTGGAGGTTGTAGAGATGGTGGGGGGTGCGGGCCTAATGTTGCCAGGTCTTCCCAGTTTTCAACAGAAACTGGAAATATGTTTTACCTAAAATATATATTTTTAGAAATATACATGAGTCAAGAAAACTTATACTTGCAAAACTTTCCTTTTGTAACCTCAGGCCTGTTCCTTCCCACTTCAGTGAACTTCTCTACATAGGTGGGGATGAACATTTTTGAAGTAATTTTCTGCCTACTTCTCCCACTTCAAGAACACTTAGTACCAAATGGACGTTTGAAGAGTACCTATTTGCCTCAGACACCTCTTTCCTGTGGTGTCTCCATTACCGTTTATTTTTTCTTGGTTTTCTGCAAGGGTTGAGGTTCTGTGCAGAAATGGTTCCCTGCAGAGTATTCTCTGCTTTCCACCTTAGATTGGAGGCTGTCTGTCTCTGTCAGCTGAAGCAATTCAGGGCACACCCATTGCACAGAACCCAGGTGGAAGCAGAGGCTGGAGCAGGCATATGTTCTAGGTCACTCACACAGAGCTAACAGCTTATCGAAATGTTGCATGGCTTTTTCTTGAAGTGGATCTACCTGCGTAATCCATTCAGGTAGACTTAATTAATTTTTTAAATTACATTTCAAGGGTAGACTTAATAGCGTAAGTATCTCCTGATCACCAGCCTCTGAAGGATTAAACAGTACTTGCCCCTTCTGCTGCTGTGAAGCAGCAACTTCACATGCTTAATGTAGTCTAGTTGGTTGCCTGTTTTCCTTGTCTTTCTCCTCAACAAGACAATTTTTTCTTTGAATATATCTGATTTGTCTGTGATCTCCAACCCTGCACAGATCCCAGGTCGTGGTAATTACTCACTAATGTTTGTTGAATGAAGAAGGATAGGTCCTGCCCCTAGATGGATTTTCTCAGGCACAGAAATATTCATCAAGGCCGGATGAATGTCCTCTTAGAAGGCTAGGAGCACTTTGGCTCTGCATTATGTGATTTCTCTATCTGCTGGTTGGTGCTGAATGACAGCAACTATTATTCTTCATTCTTTTGCCTAATTGCTGAACACACAAGACCTGTCTATATTGATTTCTTCTCAACTGCTGCATTGATTGACTAACTTCTGCATTGATTGACTAATCTTCTTGAAGAAAATTCTTCTTCCTCACTAGAATGTAAGCTCCATGAGAGAAAGTACTATGTTGCTCTTCTCCTCAGTATCCTCAGTTTTAGGACAGTGCAGTGATACTGAATGAGTTAAGTGTGTATCTTACTCCAGCTTTGCTCTGCTCTTTGTCCATTTTCTGTTTGTTTTTCTCCTTTTTAAGAAAATGTTCACACCACTCTGCATCTCCCTTGGGTAGCAACACTTCACAATGGGGAAGACTTCACTTGGCTCTTGCCATTATTTTCCTGCTTAAGCTGGCATTCCCTATGGAGAGGCAGAGGGTAGCAATGGAAATGAGATGTGATTGGAGGAGGAAGACCCATTCCTTCTCTTTATGTGTCAGGAGAGAAAATCATACCTCCCTCAGAAGTGTGGAAGATGAAATAGGATGGCACTTGAGGAAAGGCTTTGTAAAATACTCTGTGATGAACTTTTTTTTGCAAATAAGAAGCTGACATGCTGATTTGCTTGTCTGCTGTTCAAGGATCAGGGCACCCCAGGTGGGAGCAGTTGGACCCAGGGAGCTGACTTCCATAACCTCCTTCATTCTTCACAACAGTCCTAGGAAGTGGGTGATACTATCCTACTTTAAAGGTGAAGATGCAGGTCTCAGAGATGTAGGATTTTTGCCCAAGTTTTATTCATTGAGTAAAAGCAAAGACAGGCTCAGACCTAGGTCCTGTGATGACAGATGTAAACTTCTTGTCACCATCCAACATCTGTCAGGTTGGGTCAGGCGAGAAGTGACCCCTCTACCTTGGCCCCCAGCTTTTGGTTGGTGATCCTGATCACATTTGTTTGAATGTCTTTGTAATGTGTTAATGTGGGTACCATTAAGCTTGTACTAGTGTTAATTGAGTTCATATTAGGGTAGTATTCAATTGATCGATTTTTTTTTTTCTTTCCTATCAAACTCTGGGCAGTTAGTTAGGTCAGAAGTTAGTTATTTTCTTGAATATGCTGATTAAAAAAGGGGTTGACATTGAATGACAGAGGAATTGATTGAATAGAGCAGAGCCTGAATTTGCATATGGACCTTGAGTCTGACCTGGATTTGTAGGTTATTTTATTACATCCCAAGACATAGAATAGAAATGACCACCTATCCACCCATTCCACTCACATGGAGATTTCACTGTTGAATGTGCTCAGTCCTAACCAAGGCATTCTAGTTTATAGCTTAAGTGAACCTGTAAAGACTCTCCAGTTACCCAGCAGGACCTTGTGCAGCTGTGTGTGGAAATCAGGATAATTCCAGTGTTTCTGAGAGTGTTTTAATAGAGCACTGATTACAGATTGCCGGCACCTGGTGGTGTTTTTGTGCTGCGGCTGAAGGGTGCAGTTCCAAAGACAAGAACTGGGCTAGACGGATTCCTATTTTCCCACCCTGTTGTTTACCAGGGCCTGGAATAGGTACTGAGAAACCCTGTCAACAGCTAATCCAGGCTCCTGGTGTGGTTAGTGTGTGCTTTCAGGAGACCACCAACACCAGCACATTGATTCCCAAACTGAGAATGGACATGTGACTTTGCCCAGGGTGTATTCTCCTGCCAGTGGCTCAGAGCCTGGAGACCGTAGGAGAGGCTCAGTTGGAGTCAACACAGAGGCCTGTGGGTTGGAGCTTGGCCAGTTACTCTGTGCTTCTTGGACTATCCTGGGCTGTTCCGCTTGGGCAGACCATCATTGCTTTTGGCCTCAATCGCCAAATGAGAAAACAAACTGTGAAAATTCAAAGGGAAAAAGGTGATAGCCAAGAGTCAAGGTTTAGAACTCTATGGGCTAGAGGTTTTCTAGTTCAGCACTTAATTTCAGGCCAATTCCCAAGAAAAACAATTTAATCTGAGAAGAGTCCCCACGGTGATTAATCATGTTTTCTGTCTCTCTGTTCTCATCGTTACCCCAACACACCACCTGTTCTCACCTTCCACAAATTCGGCACTGCTCTAATATTTTACATTATCATTTCATGTTTCTCTGTTTTTTACTTAAAAAGAGCATTGCAGTGAAGTCGAGAGCAACATTTAGCCCTAATATTCGTTTTGCTACTCTTGTTGTGTGACTTCGGAATCACCCTCTGGACTTCAGTTTCCTTATGTGTTAAGTGAGAGAATTGGATGAGATAGACCATCACTAGGATCACTTCCAGGCATTAAACTTTTAAGCTTTAGAATGTCACATTTCTGCTGTGCCCACACTTTTTAACTGAGGTGTAAGCTGCTGGTGGGTAAGGCCCAAAAGGGTGTCAAGTAATGTGGTTGGTTAGCTTATTTGTGAACGTCTTGCTGAGATCCTTCTCAGTAAAGTAAAATGATGAAATTCCCCTTGCGGAACCTTTGAAATTGGTGAAACTCAATGCATCACTGCTGGAGAAGCTAAGGTTCCTTTGAAGCACTGTCGGCAAAAGATGGAGGGCCCAGAAAAAGTGGGAGCAGGGAGGTAACAGGGAGGGTCCAAACTGTGCTTTTGAAATGCCAGAGTGGGGGTAATACAGCAAAGGAAGTGGAAGAAGACTTCCCTTGAGAACCAGCAGAAACCTTTGAAATATGTGCCTTTCATATTTAAGACTTTTCCGGTTTGGAAAATAGCCTGCAAGGCTCATAAAACTGCCTTGTGGCAGCCATCCAAGATCTCAAGAGTTGACTCCTGTTGCAAACTGCTGGTCTCGGAAACGATGGTGGTGAGTAGCTGTGATGAGGCTTCCATGGACATTGCCCCTTTTTGGAGGTAGAGATCTGTTGCAGAATCTCTCTGCTAATGTCAACTCCCAATTTCATTTGTAGAATCAAAACAAGCTCTATCCTAATAAGGCTATGTGACTCCTTTGCCAACGAAACAGCATGATATGCACACATGAGATGAACAGATATCCAGAAAGAATGACTTCAAACTACAGCTTGATTTGTTATCTTTGTAGCTGCTGGGCTGGGCTGATAACAATATCTTGTACACCAAAAAGTGTGGCCAATCAGAGGCAAAAGTGCAAAGCAGTTGAATTTGTCTTGTTTTACCTAGAATGCATTCCAGCCTCGCCTTTCCATACCTTTCTCATTTCTTCAATATGAGATAGTAAGGAAGAGCAAAGGCTTCTGTAGTCATGCATCTTAGGTTTAAGTCCGTGCTCTGCCCTTGAGCTGTGTGATGTAGGACAATTTACTTAACCACTGAGCTTTAGTTTCCTCATCTGTAAGAGTCTCTCCACCCAAAGTTTAAGCATATTAATAAGGAATTTTGAATACCAAAGTCACATATCTAAGTATATACATCTCTTGTGTCAGAATTTGAGGTAGCTGACAGATAGGGAAAGTGCTTTTGGAGGCTGAGAAGGGAGCCTTTCTATCACCATTCAGATTGTACTGCACTGGCGCAAATTGATGAAGTTGACCCTGGGGGAGATCAATTAAAGTTGGAATTACAGTTATTGGCCAGATCCTTAATGAGTTCAGAAGTGTTCATAAACCTACTGGAAATTTCATTTGGAAATTGAGGCATTGAAGGGCACAATGTCTTGCCTTTTAAACAAAGTAGGTATGTGTAAAATGGCCCCTCAGAGTGTCACATTGCTTCTGTGCCCCTCGCTGCTGTGAAGACGTCATGTTGGAGTATAACACTTATGATATATCAATTACAGAAAACTCAAGCTCTTCCAAGTAATTGTAAAGTGGTGATATTCTCCAAATCTGCAATTCAAATAAGGAATGTTTCTTTATTTTTTTCTTTCGTTTCTTTGTTTTTGTTTTTGTTTTAACACAGAGTCTCGCTCTATCACCAGCTGGAGTGCAGTCACGAGATCTCAGCTCACTGCAACCTCCGCCTCCCAGTTTCAAGCGATTCTCCTGCCTCAGCCTCCCAAGTAGCTGGGACTACAGGTGCCTGCCACCACACCCAGCTAATTTTTGTATTTTTAGTAGAGATGGGGGTTTCAGCATGTTGGCCAGATGATCTCGATCTCTTGACCTCGTGATCCACCCACCTCGACCTCCCAACAAATAAGGAATATTTCAAAATTGATGTTTGATTTAGAGAATATTTTAAAGAAGTTTTGCTCTGATTTAAAAAATTTTAGAAAGTGCACAAACTTGTTTCAACTGTATTTTAGGTTTTTACAGTTTTCAAACTCTTAAAAAATGGAGTTTTCTTTAAAGGCTCATTATTTTTTTACTGTTATATTTTAAGTCTGTTCCAAAATAGAATTAGCTTAAATCTAGAAAACTTAGAATTTACCTAAAGCTTGAGTCAACAAATACCTGATATAAAAAGCTCATGTTATGCTTGCTGGAGAGTTTATGTTTCTGTTTGTTTATTTTTAGTGGTAGATAGATCTTTTTGTTTTGTTTTGTTTTTTATAATCTGCAATTTCTGTTATCAATCATACCCTCCCCTAAGGGGAAAACATCTGACCTACTATCTAAACTTTTTACTTCCTTTCATATATGGGTTTAGAGCTTTTTCCTTCTGTCTTTTCTTCAGTGTAAGCAAAAGAAACAAACTAATTCAACAGGTAGTGCAGAACCTAGCAGATAATTAAAATGTTTATTTTCATGTTAAGTCAATCTTTATGGGGCTTTTGCCTGTATTTGAACATGGTTGGAATAGATTTGGCTGTTTCCAATGCTGTCTGCTATCAGTGATGTTCTCAAGTCAACATATTGTTTTCTTAGTTTGCCAACTAGTTGTTGGATACCACAATGACATGATTGCTCAGTGAAAATTGGGGAATGTCAAAAAGTTGAGCTCTTTTATATTTTTTTCTCTTACTACCTTCCTTTTTTGATGTGGTTCAATTCACTTTTCAAGGTTTGTTCTATGTTTTAGATTGATAATCTTGTCATAATCCATAATACACCAATGAGTGTACTCCAGCCTGGCCTTCACTATGATTCTTTATTTCTCCCCATTACTGTAGAAAGAGTACATGGATACTGTAGAGCTGGCTTTACTGGCCCTTGGAATTTAAACTTGTGAATGTGGAGATCCTATTAATAGAATCCCTTGGAATGAGTGATGCTTATGAAATCTTTGTCTTACCTCAATAAATCCTCCAAATGACATATCCTATGTAGCTTTTGTTGGTGGTGGTATTTTTTGGCTTTGTCATATCATTTGTGAAAGTTAGGATGTAGTAATTGACAAGAAGGTTAAAAAGTACACTCACAATGTAAATAAACTTGTGTAAACACAGATCTTATAGTCAGGGTTCTTTGGATATCAAACTTACAAGAAGAATGTGTATACTGAACATATAAACAAGGACAGAGGAGATGAAAATAGTCTAGATTTATAGTTGAAGTAGACATGAGTCATGGGCTCAGAGAATCCTGTGAACATAATGTCTCTTACACAGGGAGAGTTAGTATATACAGGGAAAAGAAACCCAGTTGGGTCTCTTAGTGTTTGGCAGTCTGATGGCAGAAAAGCAATACCTCATTTCCTTCCTTAAAGAATTAAACAGTATGACCAGGGCTGTTGTGTATGGTTGTGATGTTTTTACATTGTTCCAGAGTTATTCATCTAAGAGAGCAAGCGCAGGCTAATGCATAGCTGGTGCTCCCTTCACCAGGTTGAAGGCTCCAGCACTGAGCTGCAGCTGGACAGAAGGGTACCATTTTCTTCCTACAAAATTCTCTTCCAAGCCTTGTAATTATTTACAGCATTTTCTCGCCTCTCTCACAGCTTTTTGAGGGTGGGCGTTTACTAATTTACTTTGGGGTTGTCAACACTATGCCTGGACTAGAGTTGAAAAGAGAATACGGCCAACTTATAATTGGGTCTCAATAAAATGTGTTTTGATATGTCTTCCAGGTTTGTTGGAAAGAATGTGCCTTAAAACCGCAGTGTTCAAGGAGCACTCCACTGAGATTTTAGTGGAGTAAGAATACTACCCTGCAGAATCTCTGACCTGTTTCCTTGTTTCAAAATCCAGAGATAATCATATTAATGTTTTGGCAAACTATTTTCCAGACAGATCTTTATGCATGTAAATCTGCATGTAAAATTGCAAATTCATGAATTCATTTTCTGTTTTATAACCTCCTTGTTTTCACTCTGTATTATTTCTTGGCAATTTTTCTGAGTCAATATCTGTAGGTCTGTGCCACAATTTTAAAAGGATATGTAATATTCTGTTGGGTGGATGGGCTATACTGTATTTAACCAATGAAGATTGATGGGTATTTAGGTTGTTTATAATGATTTTTTCTTAAAAATGAATCTGAGGTAAGCATGGATCTGTAACACACACATGGTGTGTGCTTGCTCATACCATTTTTTCTAATGGTAGAATTGCTGGCTCAAAAGGTTTCAACTCATGTTAATCTCTGTTGCAGAGGAATTATAACACTTCCTCATAATCCTTAGACCAATAGGGTGGTTTAAAAATGACATGGTTTACCCTTCATAAAAACACATATCTGGGCTGGGCATGCACCTGTAATCCCAGCACTTTGGGAGCCTGAGGCGGTGGATCACTTGAGGTCAGGAGTTGGAAACCAGCCTGGCCAACATGGTGAAACCCCATCTCTACTAAAATACAAAAATTAGCCCGGCGTGGTGACATACACCTGTAATTCCAACTACTCAGGAGGCTGAGGCAGGAGAATTGCTTGAACCTGGCAGACAGAGGTTGCAGTGAGCCAGGATGGTGCCAGTGCACCCCAGCCTGGGCAACATAGTGAGACTCTGCCTCAAAAAAAAAAAAAAAAAAAAAAAAAACTCACATACATATCTGAAGAATCTAATTTACAGTTTTGAAGCAAACTTTGGAAGATGTATTTAGTGGCTCGCTTGATTATACATTTGGGATTAGATGTAGAAATACTTCGTAAATCATGAAGTGCTATGTAAACTTCAATGATTCATTACTAGGGCTTTACAAAATATTTGCCATGTACACTTGTTTCTGGGGCCTTTTTATTTATTTTATAAATAATTCATTACATACAGGGGGAAAACCCAAAGATAGTGGCTTTGGACCTGGTTGTATAGCAGAATAAACTGAAGAAGTCATTCAGAAAACAAGTTGCAGGCCCTGGCCCCAGACCCCCTGAATCTCTGTGAGCAGGACCTGGGCACCCAGGTGATGTTGATGTGCAGTCTTTGTTTGGAGTTTCTACTTGAAGATTTTTTTTTCCAATCTTCAATTATTTTTCTAGCAGAACAGATAATGTTTTTAGCTTTTATTCATATCCCCATTATTTTTCATGTTTAGAAATTTCTGGCTCCTTTAAGTATGTTGTTAGAGGATTTGCTGAATGTCTATTGATTTTACCCTAATTTTGTAAAGCTTGTGAAGCCTTAAATATGGGTTCTTGGTCTGCTGTTCCCATCTGGTTTCTCACCATGGCAAGCCTATCCAATAGCCCTTGTTGTTTGTAACAATAAAGGGTGATTGAACTTGAAGTGATTGTACTTTTAAGACTTCAGATGTTATCACCAGATTAAAGTTACCTATCTATTCTAGTAGCATGTCTGACTTCCTTTTTAGAATCTACTTATAAGAACTATTAGTTAAGAATAGTAGTTAAATTACATGGAAAAACTGGTTGGTAGACTAAAATTTTTATCTAATTTATTGTTTATTCACATGCTTATATACCATGAAGAGACTAAAGCTTTCTACTTGAGAGCTGCCTTATCAAAGAGAAACATTATCTAGGTAAACATTTTGTTAAAAATCAGTAACTCCTTCTTAGTTAAACACTTTTAAAGGGGCTAAATTGACCTCAAATTATCTCCTTGATCTTAATGTATGACATCAGAAAAAATAAAATTGATTTTCTTCGCATAAGAGCTTGTATATTTTCTGACTACCTGTTAAGATTTTCCAACTTTGGAGCAAAATTAACATTTTTAGATTTCTAGGTTTAGTGATATATAATAACATGTGTCTTGTAGCATTTAGTATGTATATATTGTGGCTTTTAAGGCAAATAATTTCACATTTCTCTATTTAGGTTTTAACATTTACAACATTGGCTTTTTCCTTATTGAGGTTATTGTGTTTCTTTGTCAATAGCTGAGGCAAGGAGAAGAAACGGTTAAGTACAGTTAAGCTTGAATCATATTCATCCTTTGGAATAGGACATTGGACAGTATAGAGGGCTGATTGTGGTAAAGTAAGAGCAGTGCTGGAGTCCTTTAGAGGAAGCATCAAAATTATTCAGGCCGGGGATGGTGAAGACCCAAACTAAGGCAGAGAAAGTGAGAATGAAGAAAAGCTAGTCTAGAAATATTAAATCAAATCCACGGGATTTGGTGATTTGTTAGTTATTGGGATTTGAAAGGATTCAGGGAGAAGGAAGGGTCTAGGTTAGCTCTCAGTGGAAATGATCAGTCTACAGCTAGGTATATGGGTTTAAAGCCAGAAAGGCACTCTGAGTTGGATGCATGATTAGTGTCATCACATTATAGGTGGGAGTTAAAATTGAATTTGTAGAATTTCAAAAACAAAGTGGTAATGCAAAGAAGTCTAATTTGAGAGAATCTTATTTCTAACTTATCTGGGTTCACCAAACTGAAGTTCCCTTGAAGTAGGAAAGACTAGCTGATTTTCCCCCAAAAGTCTTCCGGGGTTCTTGGTTCTTAACTTCAAAGACTCTGAAACTTGTTATCAGCATGCTGACTTCATCTGCCTTCGTGTTGAGACACATTAACTAGCTTGTGAGACTGATGTCTAAAATTCTCGGTTACAATTGGAAGTATAATTGTCACATAGTCTAGAATACTTGTGTGGCACGGCCACAAGGCCAAAACATGATCAGAGGATTGCATGTTAAACATGAAATCAGAACAGAGAAGTTAATGAAGTTAGATCAACTATCTAACAGTATTAAGCTAAATAGATGACACTGTTGCCTTACCAGAGGAGGTTCTTTCTTCTCACATGAAAAATATTTAAGGGCTGTAGACTATACCTCCCTAGAACCACCTACATGATAATGAATGCCTTAACAATGGAGGTTTTTAATTTGCTGCAGTTCCTACTACTCCTCTTGGTCTCCTGATCACAGATGACAAATACCAGTTCCATTACTGGAAACCAAAAATGTTGATATTGGAATACAAAAGCATCTTATACCTGTTCCCCTTTACTTTTGTGCTTCATCTACCTGAGCTCTGAGGTCATTTGAGTTCGCAACTCCTAACCTAAAGGATGGTCTTATTTCCTAGTTACTTGGGCAGTGGAAAGGCATCACACTACAGTAGCCATGCATTAACAAGAGTGGTATGTATGGATGAGATGGCACAAAGTGAGAAGATCAGAACTAACTGTGATTAGTTTTTGCAGCTAACACTTACGGGAACCAGCTGCTTTGACTTGCAAATCATATTGTAGGTTGGTTTCTTGGATGGAAAATTTTATAATTATACCCTGTAGAAGCAGGAAAAGAAAAGGCTTCCATGGGGTGATATAGGTTGGAGTAACTAGTGGTCATTGGTGTACAATTGCTGTTATATTCATCTTACTTTCTTACAATGGGTTCTCAGCCTTGGGATGGACATTGATTTATCAACACTAAGACGTAAGGCCTGATAAAGCTGCTTAGATGGAGAAAAAAAAATCCTGTGCATTGTCTTCCTATATTCTCTCCTGAAATGATTCATCCTTTCCATTCCCATCACTACCTTTCTGGTCTAGGTTTTAGCTCCTCTCTAGGCTCACAGCATTTAAATTAGGTCTCATGCATGCATGGCTGCATGAGAACCAGTTAGAGTTGTTTAAAATACAGATCCCACGATTCTAATTTGGTGCGTTTAAAGGAAGGACCCAGGAGTCTGCATTTTTGAAAAGCCCTCCATGCTGAATTCAGATATACAATCAGATTGGGATACTTATAAGTTATTGCTATGAAGCTATAACAGTACCCCTTTTACTTTCTGATTCTTTTCCATCTAATCTGCTGTACATTACCATTCCCAGGGTGAAATTAAAAACATGTATACATGTGTGCTCCACAGTGGCCTGTTAGTGTCATTGCCCCGAATAAACACTTTTGATAATTTCACGTAGAATGAGTCTGATAATCTCCTAGCAAGTGTCCTAAAGAGTGACGCCTGTAAATTTCTCATCCTTGTGATACTTAGTGCAAAACCATCCCTATAAGAGACTGTTTATCCATATGTGGAGGGTCTCATACTGATGGACGAGAAAGGTAAGGATTTGTAAATAAAATTGGGTTTCACTTTTACAAATGCCTTTGGTATAGATGGCTACATTTACTCAATTGCTACAAGTTCAGAGGGATTTTTATCTTTTCATATCATAGTAGGAGAATTAATAAAAATATTTCATTTTTAAGCATTTTTTAATTATTCAGGCAACAGAGTAAGTGTTCTGCGTGTATTGTTTCATTTAATTCTTTAGTTCCAGGAGGTAGGTGAAGACATCTCTAGGTTGTAGTTAACAAACTAAGGGTCTATAATTTTAAGAGGTTTACCCATCCACGTAAGTCTTAGGTGTTAGAGCTCATATTTGAACCTGAATTAGTTTGATTCTAAAACTTGTGCTCTGTGAAGAAGTTACTGGCTTCATCTATTCTCTCTCTCTTTTTTGTTCTTGGTCACTGAATATCAGTATAAAAAAACAATAAAAGGTCATTTCTATTTCTCACCAGTTTTTAAAAAGAACAGGGTTTCCTAAGCTTGGTAAAACCACATATCTCTTTCTTTCCTTTTTCTGACAGATTTTATATGATAAAATGATAGCTTTCTTTTTCTTTTAGCTGCAGTTTTAGAAAACTGTGAGCCTGAGATGAGAAAGCAAAAGCCATGACGACTGGGAAGGCGCTGGTCCGAGAACACCTGATGAGACCGGGCGTGGTGGCTCACGCCTGTAATCCTAGCACTTTGGGAGGCCAAAGCGGGTGGATCACTAGAGATCAGGAGTTCCAGACCAGCCTGGCCAACATGGTGAAACCCTGTCTCTACTAAAAATACAAAAAAAAACAAAACAAAACAAAAAAAACTGGGTGTGGTGGTAGGCGTCAGTAATCACAGCTACTGGGGAGGCTGAGGCAGTAAAATCGATTGAACCTGGGAAGTGGAGGTTGCAGTGAGTCGAGATTGCACCACTGCACTCCAGCCTCGGTGACAGTGCAAGACTCTGCCTCAAAAAAAAAAAAAAAAGAGTGCCCAGTCAGCTCAGGACTTTGCTTGCTTTCTACATTGCTTATCAAATGGTTTGAAGCCACTCTGCTACTGCTGGCTTTCTTTTTCACCTGTACCCAAATAGTGAGAGGCAAGTGGCCTCGGAGCTGGAAGATCACCAGTATGTGTTTCTTTCTTAACAAAAGTAAATAGTCCCTGATAAATTATAACACCTTGCCTAGGAAAGTCATGGGGTAAATTAGGAAATTCTGTTACCAACTTGTTGGAAATCATAGCATATCAGCTAGTGATCAGCATATTGAAAAACAGGTCCTCCTTCACTGTTGTCATTTTGTTCTTGGCCAGCGTGAAGAACCTGGTGGTGATGATAAAATGTTGGGATTAGAGCACAAGTAGATGTGAGTATTAGATCTATAATTTTTAGGATATCTAGATACATATTCTTTGTGTATGTATAGATAGGTATTCTGTGTCACTAAGAAAACCTACTCTATTACAGAATAAAAACTAGGAGAATTCCTTTGACTAGAAAGATGTTCTTTTTTAATGTATCTCTTTCCTACCAGGAGGTTATAGATGTGAACAGGTTACAGGTAAACAGCTGTGTGGGTAACATTTATGAGTCTTGCATTGGGAAGGATGGTCCCATGATCTTTTACCATAAATTATCTGGATTTAAGTGAAACCTCTGATGTAGTTAGCAGTCAATTCCTGGAGAAATGGGACCATATCTTAATTATTTCTTGTATCTCTAATACTAATCATAGAAGTGGCACATAGCAGGCATTTTTGTAACCAGCTGGCTCCATGTTACAGCAGTCTGATCAACTCTTTGAGCTTCTGTTACTGTGGATAGCTATGCTGTTGATCCATATGCAGGATCTCTGATACTCTGCATGTCCAACCCATGGGCCCTCTCTGTGCCTTTAATTTTGATTTGTTGAATTGTCTGAACAAATATCTATTCATGGTTAAGGCACAGACTATTTATGACTAGGATGATGGAATAGAGAAAGTTTACTCAAGTTGCTGTTGAATCTTTTTGGATGACAGGCTTAATATTTCAGATTGACCTTGAACATAATAGATATTAATAAGCAGAGTTAAGACCATTGGTGAAGTACAACTTTTAGAAAACTAAATATAACATGGGGGCTATGTAGTGTATGTTTTGGGGGGGAACTCACTGTGAGTCTGCATCATACTGCTTTATTTTCTTAATTATTGGGCATCCACTGCCAGTTAACCAGAGGAGCATAATATGTGGGAGCTGCTGGGTAACATTTCCAAAATACTTAGCATTAGTCAGATACGTTTTTAGAATTTTGTATCCATTTTGGCTGAAGGAAAATGTGGAGTGTTTGTCAAGGGTACAGAGCATGGTAACTAGATGCAGAGGAGCACTGCAAAGTCAGACCCATTGGAAGGAGCTAATAAATAAGAATTCATTACTTAGCGTGATCAAAGGCAGAAGAAGGGTATTAATTTAATGGTCTTCTGTTGCATGTATAGTTATTGTGCAGAAGATGATATAATTATTTCCATTATGAATGGAATTAGGGAAATGGATTTACATTAAAGGAGATTTTGAAGGGGCATAAAGAATTTCTTGACGCTAAGGACTGTTGGATAGTGGAAAGACTTGTCATCTGGAATTGTGAAATCATGTTCCTTACAGAATAGGAATAGAGTGGGTGCTTCTTGCCAGTTAGAGGGAGGTGCAGTCGGGGTAGTAATGAACAAACTTTCCAGATCCCAGTTTGTACTACTCATCTCATATTGTGTTTGATATTTTTGGAGAATAAATAAGTACCCCATTTTTGTTTGTATTTTTTCATAGTTATTGCAAATATGAAGACCTTGCTTATTAATGTTTCTATAATACATTTCAAGCAAGTATGAGATTAAACTGCAAATTGAAAATTACCTCACCTGCAAATTCACTGGCTGCTGATTCTTGTATGAGCCCTTACGATGTTGTCAATTCCAACTTTCCTTTCTTTTGCTTCTTTAGAAAATTCACTGCGTGCTGTCTTCGCTTGTTCTACAATGAGTGCCAAATCTGCTATCAGCAAGGAAATTTTTGCACCTCTTGATGAAAGGATGCTGGGAGCTGTCCAAGTCAAGAGGAGGACAAAGAAAAAGATTCCTTTCTTGGCAACTGGAGGTCAAGGCGAATATTTAACTTATATCTGCCTGTCAGGTAATGAGAACCAGATATTAATATTATTAAAATAACTTCTATTTTATTTTATTTTATTTTATTTTATTTTTTTTGGATAGATGTGTGTTTATTTAAAACAGTTCATTCTGAGGTATCCAGGAGGTTTACATTCACAGGTTTTGTAGGTGTCTGCACTCTCTTGCTGCTTTTCCATTTCTCTGGTCTTCCTGTTTACTGGTGACACCTCTGTTTTTGAGGTTGCCATGTATTGGAAAGGTAGTGAAGTTCAATTTGGATGTATTTTACAGTTCATTAAGAGCTTTTGTAAAATGTTTCGCAGACTTGTTTGTCCATACTTGCCTTCACTGAGACACTGACAGAGAATGGGCTATCCTCTGGAATTCTCTTTTTAGAACAGTTCCTGGTATCTGGATTATTGTCATTACTCACAGCTTGACTTTCATTAACTTTGTTTTTCTAGACAGTTGCCAATAATCAGTAATCACTTGTCTTAAGATAAATATTGGCACCTTGTGGAATGTGATAAGGTCGATTCAGTTCACAAGTCATTGCTTTGCCTGACAGCCATTGCCTTGTCAGGAAGAGCCATCTGTTTTATTAAGCTTAGAATCTTGTTGGTTTTTTTTTTTTTTTTTTTTTTCTCTCTTTCTGTTTGTGATTATAGGAGATCTGTGGAATTTACAATGGATTCATATTAAGATTGTTGAGATAAAATTTGGATAAATTTTTCATGGAGTTATGGGTGATGCTAATCTAAACACCTGGGGCATTTGTGATATTTCTGATAATATTTCTTGTATGGAAAGATGGAAGATTTAAGCTTACTTTAGCTTATCTTTGTAAAAAATTTCCTTCAATTGTAGTTTTGGGAATCAAACTTTACTTTTTTGGACCCCTTTCTAGCTTTTTAAAAAATTAAACCTTTGATCATTTATCAGAATTTATTTTACAGTAAAAGTAACTTTTCTTTTTTTTTTTCTGAGACAGAGTCTTGCTCTGTCACCCAGGCTGGAGTGCAGTGGCCAGATCTCAGCTCACTGCAAGCTCTGCCTCCTGGGTTTATGCCATTCTTCTGCCTCAGCCTCCCGAGTAGCTGGGACTACAGGTGCCTGCCACCTCGCCTGGCTAGTTTTTTGTATTTTTTAGTAGAGACGGAGTTTCAGCGTGTTAGCCAGGATGGTCTCAATCTCCTGACCTCGTGATCCGCCCGTCTCGGCCTCCCAAAGTGAAAAGTAACTTTTTACCAGAAAGAACATGTAAATTTCTAAGATTGTCTCTTAGATTAAAACGAAGTAAGCACACAGATGTTTATTGCAGCACTGTTCACAATAGCAAAGACTTGAAACCAACCTAAATGTCCATCAATGACAGATTGGATTAAGAAAATGTGGCGCATATACACCATGGAATACTATGCAGCCATAAAAACGGATGAGTTAATGTCCTTTGTAGGGACATGGATGCAGCTGGAAACCATCATTCTCAGCAAACTATCGCAAGAACAGAAAACCAAACACCGCATATTCTCACTCATATGTGGGAATTGAACAATGAGAACACTTGGACACAGGAAGGGGAACATCACACACCGGGGCTTGTTGTGGGGTGGAGGGAGGGGGGAGGGATAGCATTAGGAGACATACCTAATGTAAATGACGAGTTAATGGGTGCAACACACCAACATGGCACATGTATACATATGTAACAAACCTGCACATTTTGCACATGTACCCTAGAACATAAAGTGTAATTAAAACAAACAAACAAACAAAATGAAGTAAGAACATAACACTTTGGTAAGAATTATTTTTCAATGGACCAGGCGTGGTGGCTCACGCCTATAAATGCCCAGCACTTTGGGAGGCCAAGGCAGGAGGATCATCTGAGGCCAGGAGTTCGAGACCAGCCTGGCCAACATAATAAACCCTGTCTCTATTAAAAACACAAAAATTAGCCAGGCATGGTGGTGTCTGCCTGTAATCCCAGCTACTCAGACGGCTGAGATGTCAGAATCGCTTGAACCCAGGAGGCAGAGGTTGCAGTGAGCCGAGATCGCACCACTGCTGTCCAGCCTGGGTGATAGAGTGAGACTCTGCTTAAAAAAAAAAAAAGGAAGAAAGCTTTTATTTAAATGAGTGAGAGAATTGACCTTGAAACATTGGTTTCTGTTTATTAAAAATAAGGATTAGGTTAATAAAAAAAACTTGGTTATTGTTAGAAGATATTTGTATTTCTTTAGTGTGCTAAGCAGTGCCTGGCATATTCTAGGGCCTCAATTAATATCTAATGACTAAGTGGAAGAAAGAAGTAGCTTCACCTAATACCTTCCTAGAATTTTATTAATGAAATTCAAGTGTGTTTTGTTTTGTTTTGTTTTGTTTTGAGACAGGGTCTCACTCTGTTACCAGGCTGGAGTGCAGTAGCACAGCCGTGGCCCACTGCAGCCTTGACCTCCTTGGGTTCAATTGATCCTCTTGCCTCAGCCTCCTGAGAGCTGGGACTGCAGGCACACAACACTGTGCCCAGCTGATTTTTGTATTTTTTTGTGAAGATGAGTTCTCACTCTGTTGCCTAGGCTGGTCTCGAACTCCTGGGCTCAAGCAGTCCTCCTACTTAGCCCTCCCAAAGTGCTGGGATTGCAGGGATGAACCACCATTTTTGCCGTTTTTGTGGCAATGGGGTCTTGTCATATTACCCAGGCTGGTCTCAAACTCCCAGCTCCAAACAGTCATTTCCCCTTGGCCTCCGAAAGTGCTGGGATTATGCGTGAGCCACCACACCCAGCCCAGGTCTTAAAAATATTTTCATATTCTTAAATTTAGATTCCAGAGTCCTGCTTACACAAACGATGAATAGAATACACTTAGATAAATATTGATTTGCATTTGGGCTGGGCTAAACATTGGCCTAGTATAGACACGTAGTGATTCTAATTTTGTTAAGTTCTATTTTCTCAATATTTCATTGAGATTTCTTGTAGATGAGTAGTTGCAAGAAAGGTAGATGGTTTAGAAGCCACTTGAATTTTGCCTAGTATGTATGTATAATTGATGAACAGTTGTTTGCATTTTAGGCATATGCTGTTGTCTGCCTAATTCTGATCATGAAGCCTCCAAGAGTGATATAGGGACTCTAACAACCTCATCTCAGTGAAATAGCATAACCATTCCATTTCCCCTGCCATAGAAGATAATGACCTGGGACTTATGGAATACCTGTATTTCCTTTACATATTACCAAGACCTTCAGGTTTAAAGTCCAAAACTGTGAGAATTGCTTTTTTGTTGCATTCTAATGGAGGAAAATCTTTTGTTCTTCAGTCTTTTCATGGTTTTGAATCTTGAGAGAACAGATTGATAAAGTAGATCTGACATTGAAGCAAATAGTATAGTGGAAATTGGGGCAGGAGAAGGGCAGGCAACTTTGACACCCAAGATTTTTGCAGTTTGATTTTTCTTGTAAGTGACAAAGAAGCAGCCACCTCTATTTTTTAACTTGTGCGAAGCTTAGAAGCATATCAGTTACATCCCTGATAAGGTAATGTTTTAATTAGCAATTAGTCAAATATTTATTAAGAACTTTTCTGTGCCAAGCATTCTAGCTTCTGTGGTTCCGCTATGAAAAGAATTCATGCAGCTTACCTAATTTGGTGGGCAAGCAGCAATAGACATTAATCTGTCACTAAAATAAACATAGTTATAAACTGTGAAAGATTTAAAAAAATACAATGATGCGAACGCATGTATGCAGAGAATTTGTCCTGGTTGGGAGAACCAAGAATTTCGAGAAAAGCAGGGCTTCACTGGTTTTGAAAAGAGGATTGTGTGGGTGAGAGGGCATTCCAGGCAGAGGAAATGGCAGGTTCATTAAAAGACTAAGCAGGATTTTGAATTTCTCCTATTCTATTCAGTCTAGGTAGGGATGACCTCTTTGTAGCTCAGCTCTCATAGGAGTCTGTGAAGTGAAAGCCGAGCCCTGGAATGACAGTCTTCTTCCTGCTATTAGTGTGAACTGCCTACGCCTTCTGGGAGGCCAGGCCCTTCAACTATTGTGGTTTGGTTGATGAAATCCGGTGATCCATTTTGAACTGGCAAACTTTGTCCAAATTAGGACAATGTCTGCAAATAATTTTTAACCATTCTTCAAACAGCATGAAGCATTAAATTTTTAAAAAGGGAGAAATATCACTGCTTTAAAAGCTTGCCAAAATATGTATCTAGACATGGGTGTTTCATATATATCCAATGTCTTTACTGACTTTTCTTTGTGTGAATTTTTTCCCAATATCTAATATAGTTTATGATCAGAGTTAGAGGTCTGTGATTGTAAGACTTACTGTTTTCAGAGCGGTTTAAATATCCTTTGGAGGTATCCAAAAAAGGTACTGGAGTGGGATAAATAAGATGATCTTTCTTAGTTTATTTAGGTTTAATTATAGAAGGAGAAAAAGAATCTCTCCAGTTCTTTATGGTGTCTTGGGACAGGGTTTGAGTGTTTCTCACTGGGATCACGGATTGATTGACTTCTCGAATGATATGTACAAATGCTTATGTACTGAGATGCCTCTGTGATTAACATTCTTAAAGCATTGGTTTCTGCTTTTTCTTTTCAGCAATGACTAAAATTAAAAATACTGACAATACCAAGTGTTAACAAACATGTGAAGCAATTTGAGCTCTCATACTTTGCTGATGGGAATGTAAAAATGATATGACTGCTTTAGTAAACAACTTGGCAGTTTTTTATAAAGTCAAACATGCACCCCATTACTAGGCATATACTCAAGAGAAAAAATAAAAACATACATCCACCTAAAGACTTGTACACAAGTATTCATAACAGTCTCATTCATAATAACCAAAACCCAGAAATAACTCAAATATCCATCTATATATTAAATGCATAAACACATTATTTTACATTTTTGCAGTGGAATACTACCTTGCAGTAAAAAGAAATGAACTACCAAGATACGTAGCAACATGGATGAATCTCAAAAGCATTATGTTGTGGAAAAGAAAAAACAGACAGAAGTATCAATATACTATGTGATTCTACTTATATGACATTCTAGAACAGACAAGAGTAAGATGTAGTGGCAGGATTGACTGAGAAGGGGCCTGAGGCGATTTTTCGCAGTAACGTTAGGTGTTCTGTTTGTTGATTGTGGTGTTGATTACATAGGTGTATACATTTTTGACAGCTCATCAGGCTGCACACTTAAAATGGTTGTATTTTATTATATGTAAATATATTTCAATGAAATTGATTTTTTTTTTTTTTTTTTTTTTTTGAGACGGAGTCTCGCTCTATTGCCCAGGTTGGAGTGCAGTGGTGCGATCTCAGCTCATTGCAACCTCCACCTCCCGGGTTCAAGCAATTCTCCTGCCTCAGCCTCCTGTGTAGCTGGGATTACAGGGCTCACACCACTGCACCCGACTAATTTTGTATTTTTAGTAGAGATGGCCTTTCACCATGTTGACCAGGCTGGTCTCTAACTCCTGACCTCAGGCCATCCACCCACCCTAGCCTCCCAAAGTTCTGAGATTACAGGTGTGAGCCACCACGTCCAGCCAAAGTTGGTTACTTTAAAAACACTTTTACAGAGTCACTAGTGGGAAGTATTAACCTCCTTATCTCCGTGCACCTCCTCAGGTGGGTGGAAACTAACCCTTTACTTTATAGGCATGGGAGGTTATTCCAGTGGCCTTTTTGAACGTTCTGATAGAAGCAGCTGTGTATCATCTAAACCTGTGCTTGCATCTGTATGGTCTGTCTATATACAAAATCTTTATTTTGTGCTATCTTTTCATTCTTGCTCACTCATGTGGATTAGGTTGCTCAAAGACTGGTCAATAGTAAATTTTGTTAATGATAAATTCCTTATAGCACCCGGCGTATTGCTTGATAGAGACACAATAGATGCTTAATAGAAGATGCTATTTGAGTTTTTTGTTTACTACGTACCTTAGACTTTATTTGTAACTTAGAACTGTTAACACATTCAAAGTGTAAAGTAAGCCCTACCCACAATTTCTATAGTCAGTTGTCCATGATAATATGGGTCTATAACGCTAAACTAGAAATATGCTAAGTTAAAATCAGTTTGTTATTAGACATCAGTTATCTACCAAATATTCTGTAATTTCAGGTTTAAAATCTATTTTCTGGATCCTGTTTTAATTATGTGTGTGTAATATATGATGCTACCCTTTATATCCATAAATGGGTAAAAATCTTCCCTTGGCTGCTACTCATCACCAGAGAAGGAGCATGTGGGAGCTTTAATTTTTGTGATTAGTACATTCTTCTACGTGTTTTGTTGAAACAGAAAATCTTAATGTTTTCAAAATGGTTTTAGATTTGTAGGGAGAGCAAAATTTTTTTCAGGAAAAAGTTCTGAATGCTTTTTGATGAAATAATTTATGTAAATAGATACCCATGGCAGGTAATGACATGTATTAGGAGCATAGAACCTGCCGATACTGCCCTTTATCTCAGTGATTGGCAGCCCTAGGTGTTCCTTATAATACCCTCTAGAATTTCTCAAAGGACAGATGGCCTGGTTCTAATGCAGCACGGGGGCTGGTGGGGAAGCTAATCTGTATTTTGAAAGTGTTGTGCAAGAACTTCTGAAGCTAAGGTTGAGAAGTTTTACTGTTTTGGGGAGGTATACTTTGGGTTGTCTTATTGGGATATCTGACATAATGATATATTTTTGATACTCAATTTTATTAAAAACTTCTTTAATTTCTTTCTCCCTGTCTGGACATGGTCAAACATCTGATTTTTCTGGGCTTAGTTTATTCAGTTGAAAAATTCAGAGTAAGATTCAGGTTTATTGTGGGTTCTGAGATTCTAGGGATCTGAACCCTCATGGAAGTTTTACACCAAATTTCATTCTTATTTCATGCATGTCATGTAGAGAAGAATCCAGGTAGTTAATATCAACACTTAAACATTTATGAGCATTTGAGAAAATTCTTTACGGGTTGTTACTGGAATTAGGGTAACCAAATTTAATTGTCAGTGATCTGGCATAGGAGAGAAACTCTTTTTATTTACTTTCTAATTCAGACCGGTTCTCATCTCAAAGTCTATAAATATTAGAAGAGAGAGAAGAGACAAGGCAGATGAAATTTGACCTTGGTAGAAATGGTTTATTCAGCAGTGGTAAGTTGACTTTTCAAGAGTTTTTATTCAGGAAAAACGAAGAAATTCACACTGAAGTCAGAGGCACACCAAGGTATTAGCAGTGAAAGAGGAAATGCAAATCAGCTACAATAATTATATGTGTGTATATATATATATATATAGTATATAAATAGTGAATATTACTGAAATTAAGAAGTTTAAAAAAATTATGTAAAAGTAAAAAGTATTCATCTTATGCATATTATATTATTTAATTCCATTTAATCCCTGCAGCATCCCTGTTTATTGGGTGATATGTTCCTCATTTCACAGATCAAGGAACCAGTGTTCATCAGAGGCCATAATCTCCTGGGGTCACCATTTTGGAAGTGGCAGAGTCAGACATCTACCTGATCCCTGACCCGTGGCCATGTGCAACTGCCACAGCACCTCATTTCTTCTGATTCACTTGGGAGGGGTGTGGTGGAGAGGACTGTGTTTTAAATAGTAGATTCCTTTCTGACTCTTCACAATTGATAGAGATGTGGCATACTTTTGGCCTCCACAGTGTCATTCTGTCTCATTTCTGAGGTTATTGATTAATAGACTTTCCTACATTGGAATATATATCAGGGTAAGCCTTTTGTCTCTTTATTGTAGAGATTTGGTGTGTACATCCAGCTATAAAACTTTAACTCTACAAGGCAAGGCAATAAAAAAACAAAGTTATTTTCAGTGCCTTGATTGTGAGTTTTCTTACATCCTTTTTAATTTTATAAAAATGCAGTATCCTTTGTTATACCATTTATTGAGCATTTGGCTCTTCTAGGATATGTGCACAGACATATTTGATTAAAGCATTTGTAAAACAATAACCATTGGTTACATGAATTGAAAAGGAGGGGATTTTCCTCTGAAACATTTTCTAGTTCAGTAGGTTTGGCCACCAGGTATAATTTTAAATGACCTGCAGGGCAGCACCTGCCGTGGCCCATCACATGCTTCAGTGCTCATACAGTCAGGGTGGCATCAGCCTGCTTTGGGATTAGTAGTAGTAATAATAATAGTAGTTGTGGTATTTATTGAGTTCAGACATATTCTGTACCCTTTCCACATGTTAACTCCTTTAATCCTTTTAACAGTGCTATGAGGGAGATAATAGTTCTTATTTTGTAGATGAGTAAACTGAGCATATAGAGGCAAGTTAGCTTGCCCAAGATCCTCAGCTAGTGATTGACAAAACAAGAACTTGAACCCAGGTTTGATTCTAGAGTCTACTTCCTCATCCACTGTGCTGTGCTCTCGCTGTCTTATAGGCATAGGGATTGTATGAGAAAAGACTTGCCAAACCAAATAAATGCCTTTTCTTACCCTTTCATTCGGCTTTAGTTATAATCATGTCTCGGTATTACTCTGATCTCCTACAGGTTTAGGCTTTGGTTGGTTTTGGCTGTGTGGTAACATTCCTGTATACCAACAACTGGGCTGTTAAGAAATTCACATATTACAGTGGCACTGTTAGTAGATATATTTGACTCTTAGCAGATGAACCCCCCGGGGAAATTCGGAGAGGCTCCTGGCAGGGACACTGCCACATATGAATTTGTTTTCTTCCATTGTGTAGTAGAAAAAAATAGATGCCTGAAATTTTTTTTAGAGTTTCCTTGGTGGTTCTAGATCTCTTCCTGTGAAAACCAGTGATAATAACATTTGTCTTTCCTAAAACCTTGTGTTAGGAAAGTTCAAAAATAGATAAGTAAGCATTTAATGGATATCATCTCATTTAATCCTCACAACAGCCTTCTCTTGTTATTTCTACTTTACAGATGAAATACCTGAGGCTTAATGCTGGTAGATGCACTGCCTAGGGTCAGGTGGCTAAACAGTGAGGGTGCTGACTCATGCCTGGGTCCATCTGACTACAAAGTAGACACACTGTCATTTTTTTTTCCCCCCCAAGACGGGGCTAGATCTGGAGAACAGAACTCTCCCCTCTTAAAAACAATGTGACAACATTCCTTGAGCAGAGTGTGCTAATCTCTGAGGCTTTAGAGGATGTGCTGTCAGTGACTTCAGCTTTTCTAGTGGTTTAGCACGCCAACAGAGTTTTCTTTTTCCATTCTCTCATGTATGCCTTCCAATACTAAAACCAGATGGAAACAAGGGAAAACTCTTAACAGAGGCTAGTGCCAAATATTTCATTTAAAAAGGAAACTCCATCTGTGCGCTCTCCCACCACACAGCCCGTTGTTAAGAACAGGAGTTTCACAACTCACTCACTTATGTTCGTTATGATTAGTTTTGACTAATTGCAAAGGTAGAGCAAGTGGTGGTTAGGGAGATTGCAAACTAAGACAGCTCTCCTTCTGGCATGTGGCTGGCAAGGCACTGTGTACCTGGCAGACTGCCCTGGCAGTCAGAGGCACCTGTTGCGCCCTGGGAGAATTCCCACCCCAGCTATAGAAGAACACAGGTTAGGCAGAAGACTGACTTATGGTAAAACGCTGACTGTACTCGCTCTGTCATGTCTTTGAAATTCAGTTTTCTCATCTATAAAATGGCAATAATATGTGTATCTCTGCATTAAATTCACAGGGTATTTTGAAGAATAACTGAACTGTGTATACGTGTGTGTAATGCGTGTTACATGGAAAGTATTCAGCTTTATGAGCAATACTATTATCATTAGTGGGATACTCACTGTCCCACTAATGATTCTTGCCAGATAAAGATTGCTCATCTATAGCTTTTTAAAAACATGTTAATGATCAAATACCACCTTTACCCCCCAAAACCCATTGAAATAAAAATAAATAAATAATCTAATAATAAAGTCTGACTCTCAGGAACAGACTCAAGACATTTATAAGACAAGAGCAAAAAGGGGAAAAAAAAAAAACATGTTAATATGTATGTATGACAGGCACCTGTGACCCATGTCATGTGAAGCAAAATCATATGATAACCCAGACTTGGCCTTGGGGGTTTTCTCCCTCTCCTTCCCTACTGTTTTTCTTCATTCCCTCTCCAGTTTGCATCCTCTGCAGTCTGTGTCCCACTCCTGACGGGAATCTTAAGGTCATTCTGACCCACCATTTTTAAACCAGTCTACTCTCGATTATCTAGATTCCAACATTGTTTTTCCCCAAAGCTAGAATATTAGGTGGCATCACACTGCTGTTCTATTTTAGAGTTTGAAAATTTCCACTGTAATAACATGAATGTTTGCACAATACTGGGAATATTGGGTGCAGAAGCCTTTTGTGTTTCGGCCCGTTTATCCTGCTTCACAGGGAGTTAGAACTGGGTTAGTCAATCAAGGCCCTATCCCTGAAATGGGAGATGTTATTTTCCTACACCTATCTTTACTGGATCAAAAGAAAAATTAAAACAAAATAAAACAAAACATTCTTTGAGGTCAGTCAAGTTCACTGTTAAGCAAACATCAGAAGTGGGAGAGGCTGATACAAATGCCTGTGGACCCGGCTTCTCAGCCCAGATCAGGTTCTTGTTTCTCCAACTCTTTCCTGTTACCCTTTCTTTACATACACACACACACACACACACACACACACACGGGGAGAGAGAGAGAGAATGATAACTGTACTAGCTCTGTCATGTCTTTGAAACTCAGTTTTCTCATCTTTAAAATGGCAATAAATTCACAGGGTATTTTGAGGAGCTACTGAACTATAGGTGCATATGTAATGCCTGATACATAGAAGGTACTCAACTTCCTTGAAGAAGAGACAGGGAGGGAGAGAGAATACAAATGACTGACATTTCTATCTCAGTTCCAGTCATGCTAAGCCGTATGCAGAATTTTCCAGAAGAAATTATTAGCCACAAGCACAGTGAGGTTGCCAAGCTGTCCAATACCATAGAGAATAGACCAGGTAGTTACTGTGCTCTGAGTGTGAGCATGTGCCCCCTCTGGCCTCCCATGACATCTCTGTAATAGCACTTAGCATTGCTGGGCTTTGTCAGTTGGCTTTCTGTTTACTTCTGTAGACTGTCAGCCTCTAGAGAGTAGAGACTCTTGTAGATACCTCCTTTCTGTTCCCAGTGCTTTGATCACAGCGTCCTTGTGGAACAAATGAAGTGTCTAGGCGGGGGGAGTTGGGCATAATCCCAGTCCTGCTGCTCCTCTGTAAGAACTGAGACTGCCTGAGCTCTGGACTCACTTTCTGGGTTTGACCTCCAGGATATGAGCTCACACATCCACTCTGGGTTACAGTGGCTAGTACTTGTTTTGGCTTTTTTTTTCTTTTTAAGAAACTTGCTGTTTTTCACACTAAGATGCTACTGGGTGGTCTTTTAATTCCCTTGGCATTCGTCAGGTTTCCAAGGGAATTAAAAGGGAGATTTTATTCTACCTATTGGACCAATTACCAATAGGAAAATGCAGATTTCTCTAATATATTCAGACTTTTAGAATCATTCAAAATGAGCAATTTATAAATGCTTCTATTGTGGTGTACAATGGAAAGCTGTTATCTTAAAATTGTGAAGTACCTGAGTGTTTCTCTTGAAGAAAGAGTTCATTTAATATAGTAACAAGTGATCATTTAATGGGCATTGAATCTATCAAAACTTTCCCCAAATGCTTTTTTCTCATTGTAACCATTTTCAATTCTACATTTCCTTAAGGAGGGCTTTCCAGAGAAAAATGGAAACTGGATTCTTGGTTTTCGGTTTTAACCTCTCTGAGGATTTTTATACTGTCTCACCTCTACCCTTTTCACACAAATTATTCTTCATCCGCTTTGTATGGATCCCATGTGGCTGAGGTTGTAGACTTCATGCTACCCTGCATTTTGATGTTTTTATCAGTTTAACAGGTACCCTGCTCTGAGAAGTGTATAGGGTCATGGCAAATGGTTTCGAGATAGCAAGAATATACCTGGTCTTTATTCCTTGAGATCCAAGTTTTCGTCTTCCTGAAAGGAAGCATTAGCCACCCTCCTCTGTTTTCTAGCTAATGCACACAAGCAGTAATTACATGGGTTATACCTCTGTTCAGAATCCTTTCTGTCTTGTGGACAGGTCAGAGTCAACTGTGTTCTTGGATCCATGATTTTTGATAATGTTCCTCCTATAAATGTATACATATTATTTATAAAAAACATGAAAACAATGGGAAAATCATGGCTTTGGCTTTTCAGGATTCATGTTTTTTTAATACTCCTCCCCTTTTATAATATCTAGGTATAATTTTGTTCTCCTTTTTAATTTAACATGATAACAATAATTTTAGTTTTATACATTTATTATAAAGATAATTTTAATGTCTCCTTGAGTACCATACAATATTTGATCATTCATCTATTGCTGGATTTTTTTTTTTTTTTTTCAGTTTTCACCAGGAGAAATAGTGATCTTGGTCTTGCTTTACAAAAAGAATACCTGTCTTACAATGAGAAAACTAAAGAACACATGGGTAACTGTTAGAGGAAACATTCACACTGCTAGTGGGTGGTAGGATGGGACTAGAATCATTCTTCTCTGTGCCCTGCTTAGTGCTCTGCCACGAGCCAACAATTAACTTATTTTAAAACCCCAGTCCACCAGAACCTCTTAAAATATCTTATCAATTTTATTGTATTTGACAATATTATTGTAATTGACACGTGTAATCCCAGCACTTTGGGAGGCTGAGGCAGGCGCGTCACTTGAGGTCAGGAGTCCGAGACCAGCCTGGCCAACATGGAGAAACCCTGTGACTACTGAAAATACAAAGATTAGCCGGGTGTGGTGGCGCATGCCTGTAATCCCAGCTATTCAGGAGGCAGAGGCAGGAGAATTGCTTGAACCCGGGAGGCAGACGTTGCCGTGAGCCAAGATTGTGCCTCTGCACTCCAGGCTAGGTAACAGAGCGAGATTCTGTCTCAAAAAATAATTAAAATAAAATAAAATAAAATAAAATAAAAATCTTGTACTTTGTATGCTTAACAACCAGTTAACAATCCCTTTAATATTTAACATTTGTCTACACCAGGTTCTCTTTGAGGTGCATATAATGCCTGCTCGCTTTAGGGTTATGCCATTATTTGATTTGCATATACATTTGCAGGTGTACATAAGGGTACTGTGCATTTGTGATTTTTGTCTGTGTTTGCAGAGAAAGAGAGGAGAAGAAGGTGTCTTACCTAGATTCAACCCTATGTCCTGCAAAAGAGGTACCTCATGCATTTGGTCTGGTTCAGTTAGGAAACCATCAGGCATCTGCATCTTCTACTGTATTATTGTTAGATGAGGGATGGGAGAAGTGGTAAATGTCAACCAAAAATATTTATGTTTTTTTTTCTAGGTCAGTACATTTAATTCATGATTCACATTTCACATTATATCACAGCCAACATTTGAACATAGAGAGAAACCAGGGTGAGAAAAATTAACTTTTCAAAAAATTATTTTTTTTAGTTTAGACTTACAGGGTACACGTGCAGGTTTGTTACATGAATATATTGCCTACTGGTATGGAGCTTGGGTTTCTGGTGAACCCATCATTCAAATAGTGAACATCGTATTGGATAGGTAATTTTTAAATCCTCACTCCTTTCCACCCTGCTGCCTTTTAGAGTCCCTGGTATCTGTCATTTCCATCTTTATGTAAATGTGTACCCATTGTTTAGCTCTCACTTATAAGTGAGAACATTGTGTATTTGATGTTCTGTTTCTGAGTTATTTCACTTAGAATAATGGCCTCCAGCTCCATCCATGTTCGTTCTTTTTTATAGCTGCATAGTATTCCTTTTACGTTTGTTTTTGTTTTTAGTTCTGAAATCTGTTCCTATTAATTTTTTTTTAGCTTTTATTTAGAGTTCATGTGTGTTTGTTATATAGGTAAACTTGTGCCACAGGCATTTGTTGTACGGATTGTTTTATCACCTAGGTACCAAGCCTGTTACCCAATAGTTATTTTTCTGATTCTCTCCCTTTTCCCACTTTCCGCCCTCAACTAGACCCCAGTGTATGTTGTTCCCTTCTTTGTCTCCTTGAGTTCTCATCATTTAGCTCCCACCTTAAAGTGACATGTGATATTTTGTTTTCTGTTCCTGTGTTAGTTTTACAGCTGCATAAGATTCCATAGTATATACATGCCATATTAGGAAAATTGACGAAGAAATTTTTTTAGAACTTTAGATTTTTATGTTCACAAGAATCCTTAGTCATTCTCAAAGCTAATGCCAATGTTTACATGAATAAGTGAGGCCTGCAGAAATTGGATGCTTTGCCTAACATCACAGAATTACTACAGTCAGGCCAAAAGAGAAAAAAGAACATGTTCAGATCTTTCCAGTTTAATTTTTGACTCTGGTTGAAGTGGGGTTAGATGAGAAAGAGATGTGATTAGTGGCCAAGCTGAATTTGAAGATAACATGTCTCTGTGACATTCCTTTTCATATCTGTATGCAAGAACAGTTTGTACCACTCTTGGGAAGAGCCTGTCTACTGATGATCACAGAAGTCGCTCTCTCACTTCTCAAGTTTGATTATTGTAAGAAACTGAATATGGGTTCAGCTGTAAAGGCCAAGTGTGCAGACCTATTCCACTTCTGTCAGTTCTTCCTAGACTTGGGGACCCATGAAACAGAATGTGCCCATGGGAGTGTTTTGGAAGAGAAAGGCCAAAACAAGCCAGTCTCTCAGTGTGATACACTGCCTGATCCATTGGGTTAGGAAAATAAAATATTAAAACTTCAATTTAAAATTTAAAATATAATTGTTTTCTAACTTACATATTTCATATATGCTTTATAATTACCATAATATAGTAGAACAGTGTTCATATATATAATTTAAAATATGCATCTACTAGGGGTTAATGGTCATAAATTTTTTATTGAAGGGATGCATAGTCATGGTTAGAGACCCTAGGCTAGAGTCCTAAGAGGTAGAAACCTTTGCTACAGTACAAATAACTTCTGGCCAGTGACCTGTGATCAACTGTTGTAAAACGTCTGGCTTCAGAGGTAATCGCTCATGGTAGTGAGCATGTAACTGCCCTTTGGACTCAGTCTCAGCCCCCACTCCTTGCTCTCAATCTGCCCCCAGATTCCATGGCTTTCTATGGGGTAGAGATTCTGCTGCTGTGTGGACTAAGTGTCCTAACACAGGCAAGAGGCCTGTCACAGTGCTTAGCACTTAGCAGTTACAAATGATGGTTCTCCTTTCACAGGCTGTCCACTCTTCTTTTGGAACCTGAAATCTGGCTGAGACAATTATTTGTTTCAGTTCTAATAATAGGCTTGATTTGGACTGGATGTAAACATCTGTGACTTTGCTTTTAGTACACTATTATGAGGTCAGGCCTGGTTTGTTTAGTTCTAAAGCTTCTTGGCCTTTTGTACTGTTTGAAAAAGGGAAACCTACATTTCCTTTCTGGACCTGACATTTATGGATTCATCCAAGGGAGTCTCATTCTTGGCTGATACAGCAAAGTCCTTGGTTCTCTTATGAGCAATTCCATTTGGGCTAGTGCCTTCACCTTTTTGCACATAATTATTGCCCTTTGTCAGTTGTTATACTTTATATTTAAGGACTATATAGATCCTCGTAGCACTGCTATGCCAGTGCTTTTTGGGAAGGAATTTTTTTGAACTAGGATTCAAATATTGTGTCTCCAAAAACATTTACATGTGCCACATCTTACCTAAAGATAAAAGTGAAGTCACAATACTCCTTTTCCACGAAATTGGGAACTGTTAAAAATATCACTTTTGTTTTTTAAAATGACATAGCACTGAGATTGGACCTGATTTTCTGACATGTTTCTGAAATGGTCTGAAGGAGAGATTGCTCTGTGTTCTCCCCATCGCTGTTGCTCCTCACTCAGGTGACCTGTCCAGCTACCATTCGCCTCTCGTGCCCTTTGCTTCCCAGGGCTTATCTTTGCAAACCACCATGCTTGGCCACTGTTCTCTCGCTCTAAGATGACCCTTTCTCTTCCCTTACCAAGACTATTAAAAACACATTTCGTCAGAGTGACTGATCTGATATGTTAGTAAAGAAATAATACAGTTTACAAAAACCTTTGAAGACTGATAATGTTGCTTTAACCCTTCCCTTGAAGAGATTTGTGTTTGCAAAAAGTGGCAACTCTGCTAAAACTAGTGGTAGTGGTGGTGGTCATGGTAACACTGAGAACATTTATTGATCAACTACTATCACCTGTTTTACACCTTCCTGGATAATTATAGCTGGGGTTGATACACACATTATGACAAACACCGGGACCTCCTGTTTGGATCACTGTTCTAGAGCACTTATTTCCTTATGTGTCTGTTGGAAACATTCATTTGTTCTTTGTTGATATTTAAGGATTCTTCTTTCTTGATATTTAAGGACTCTTGCTTGGAATCTTTCAGATAGTAATGGTCTTTACCTTGAATTTAGAGGACATTCTGTTAAATGGACTTTGATTTCATTTAATTTGGCTTCTGTTGGTTTTTGCATTCTAATGGAGAGTATTACAGAAAAAAAATGCAACTTGATACTAAAGAGCCTTGCATTACTCATTTTCCAAAATTGACTTATTAACCAAGGGCACTTGGGATTATAAATGTCTTCTTCAGTTTCAAAAAGTGTGTTTATGGTGTTTTTTTAAGCCTCCGTGTAGCCAGCCTTCCAGATAAAATTCTCTAGCTTTAAGGCTGTGATATACTAGGAATCTTGTTGCCAATATTTTTCTACATAATATTTCAAACTCTTTTCCTTCCAAAATCTAATTGTATTTTGAGCTACAATACAGCTCTGTAAATGCTGAGGTCAGTGGAAGAAAGGAATCTTCTTCCTCGTAAAATAAGCTCTTTGAGTCTGGGCTGGAAATACCTTACAGGTCACAAGCAAGGGGAGAGTTTTGCAGAAATGAGTTTAAATTTTCCTGTGACCAGTTTAATTTTTGCCTCAAGGTAGGAATTGGATGATGGTGCATAAAGTCTTTTGAGGATACGGTGCTTGGTGTTATACAATGTAGTGAGCATTATAAATACTTTGGTATGTGCAATATTAAGAAAGAGATTTGTATTGAAATATTTAGATTTATAAGTTGGATTATTCTATTTTTAGCTTAACTGCATTGAATCCAGTTAGAAGTTTAAGTGTTGTTTTTATGAGAGGTACTTTGTAGAGCATCGTTTTTCCATATTTCTAATGGGTTTTGAAAAGAAAGAGTACTCTGTGTATGCTTGGAAGTCAGATATACCATATCAGTAAGAAGTTGCATCACTCTTTTCTGATATGAGGCTTTGTTTTGTCATACATAGGTAGCAACTGGGGAAATGTATGGCCTAGTAATGGTTCTGCATGCATATTCTGCATTTCTTTTATTTCCAGAATCAAAGTAACTCATCAGAAGTAACTGTGTAAGAGCAAAAGCTTTGGCAATAGTAAAAACATGGACTTGAATCCTGTTTCTACTACTGACTAGCTGTGTAATCTATGTAATCCAGAGGGCCAGATGGCCTTTCAAGCCATAGTTTCCATTTATGTAAAATGTTGATTAAAAGTACCCATCTTAGAGGGCTAGTGGGAGGACTTAAAAAAAATTGTGGGAGAAAATGTACATTAAACTGCTGGGCTTAACCCCAGAATATAGTAAATGCTTAATAAATGGTAGTTCTGTCATCACTCTCATCTAGCATTTGAAAGCATTCTTCTACTGGCTTGAGGAATAAAACTCGTCAGTTATCTGCCAGAGATGGAACTAGAAAAGGCGAGAAGGCAGCTGGTGACTTTGCACATTCCTCAAACAGGAATCAAAGTTCTATCACCGGGCAGAAGAGAGTTTCTAGTCCCAGGAGCTTGACGCACATTGGGATCGTGATCACAAGTTTTGCCACTAGCTTGATTGAAGTGTTTTATTCTGAAGATGGAAATTTTCCATTTTTCTAAAGGACAAACCAATAGAGTTTCGATTTAAAACAAGGCTAGATGCTTATAAATGTCCTTCAATATGCCAGGTTTTGGAGTGGTGTAAGAGCATGACTGGGGTCAGACACAAGTCTCTTCAAATCTCAGCCATCTCCTTTTCTAGCCGTGGCCACAGAACATACCTAACCTCCGTGATTGCTTTCCTAGACAGTGGGAACAACTCATACCTTATGGACTTGGTGTGTAAATTAAATAAGACCATGAGCAAAGAGACTGGCACAGGGCCTGGCACATCAGAGACCTCAGTAATTGCTGGTTAGTAGTGTGCTGAGCCTAGTGTGTATGTATATGTAGAGGGGTGCAGAATTACGGAAAATGTGACTCCGTCCTCAGGGAGCTTAGGAGCCACAAGAATACACCAAATGGTTGAAAAGCAGTATGTTCAAGTGAAGAACACAGAGGGATACACAACCTGACTGCTTTGTGTCTGCATTACCTGTTGACACCCGAAGTGCCATTGTCCTGAAGTAGCAGGAGTGCTAGAACCTGTTAAGAGTGAAGTTTCGGTTTTTGGTGTTGAAGGCGTGGTCAGTCAGTGTATTACAAAAGTAAAAACAGCACTGAAACCCCTGCCTCATTATTTAGTGTGAGTTATTTTGTTTATCGCTTTTTAAGCTGATGTGCTGTCAGTTCTTATTTTCTTCTTAGAATGTCTTTGTTGGGTGGAGAGTCTTAAACCCCAGCAGGCAGCAGGCAGCTTTCACAAGTTCGTACGCAAGGATGGCTTAAGCTGAGTGCCCAGTCCCGGAAAAGCTAGAATTCCCTGCAGTTTGATAACACACTTTAAGGATATGAAAGACACTTCTGAAAACCAATTTCTGGTTTATCATTTTATTTTCTTCATACTCATTTTTATGCAAAGGAATGACATTCATTTGGATTTTATTCTACCATTAAAAGCTTTACAAGCAAAACCTTTATCTGAGAACTTAGTAGTGTTTCAGCCATGTCCCTGACCACCTATCCCTGTGTCCCTATAGGCAGCCGCAAAGCCCTCTGCTGTCGGTGTGCCAGTCTCTGTAACTTGGTGTTGAATTCCTTACCGAGGTCCTCTTATTTTCAATGTAATGCCAGTCTATTCAAAGGTGCAGTTATTTATTTTCTCCCTTAATTCCATTGACCCATGTGACCAGATACCTAGTAGGCACTGTTTTCTTCATGTTCAATTACCCAATTGTCTACCATTTGAAAATTTGACTCTGTTGTGCTTTTGGGAATGTATGGGGATCAGTAGCCAAGAGCTGCACAGTGCAGTGGAGAAAAGGGTGTGGGTTTCAAAATCAGACAGACTTGGGTTTGAGTCTTACACTGACACCAGCTGTGTGATCTTAAGCAAGTTAGTCCCTCTCTCTGTGCCTTGGTTTCCTCAGCTCGAAAGCTGAATATTTGGAGTGGTTGTAAACATGTGAAGTAATGCTGCATATATGAAGCACCTGGCTTACTTACTTCCTGACACACAGTAGGTGCTATTGCAGGGAAGCAGCTCTGACTGTGGTTGTTGTCTCCTGTTGCCCACCCAGTTGGTTCAGTGCCCTGGTGTTGGTCTCCATGGAGAACTTGCTGGGGAAAGCAGGGCCAGATTCCCTAGCCAACTGAGATACTCTGTGCCCTGAGGAGCACCCTCACTTCCTTACCATGGCACCCACTGCTCTCATCATGGGCAGCTTGCTTCCACTGAGGGCTATGACTTCAGCCTTGCTGGTGATTAATGGGTTCACCCTGCAATCATGCCCAGAGCCCTTGTGTTACCTGGGGCGTTTATATTCCAAGCTGTCTGTCCTTATCAAGAGGAAGGCAGGCAGGACCACAGTAGCCAGATCAAAGGTGATATACTTTAATCCTTGCCCTTCCACCAGTGTAGGAAAGATGAAGGAGCTGCAGTAGGTTAGTTGGCTGTTATGGCAGGTGGAGCAGAAGAATGTGGATGAGTGGCTTGTGGATACCTGGGCATCAGATGTGGGACTCCCTGGTGAAGCAGAGTAGCCATCCCCAGGAGGTTGATCACTCTAACACCAGTCTACTAGGCATCCCACTTGCCCTTTGACCATTTAGAAGGGGATGACCCAGTTAAGCATCCTCCATAAGGATGTTACTCTCTCCTCCTGCCATGTTCAACGTAATTTCTATAGACCAACAGCTGAGCAACAAAGAACTTTCAGATGGGAACAACAATAAAGATACTTAACATTAACTGAACACTTATTATATGCCAGTTACTAGACTAAGCAGCTTACATGTGTGATCTCATTTAATCCTTCTACAACCCTCTCAGAGAGGCATGGACGCATGTTACCCCCTTTCTTCAGATGAGGAGACAGAGGAGTAGGTATGCCCAGTAGCTTGCCCAGTGTCACAGAGCCAGTAAATATGGGAGTAGGGATTCAAACCAGATCCTCCTGTCTGCAGAGCCTGAGCTCTTTATCTCTGTGCTATGGACAGAGGTGATTCCTAAAGCCACTTCTATGTCAGGCTGTGGCCCAGTCCTCAGAATTTTTCTCTGTCAGCGAAAGCTAAGCGGGGATTGTTGCTAATTTTGGTTGACTATTTTACTGCCTTATGTCAGCCGCACTTTATAGGATAAATGACCCGTGTCCTCCTTAGTCCTAGATCACAGCGGGATGCGGACACCACTTGGCCTCTCATCCCCCAGCTCCTCCTGCACATGCCTGTTCCACATCTGTGGTCATACTAAAGGCAGCTCTCATGCAGATCTTAGTGCTGCTTTCCCCTCCATTAAGGGTAACTCACTTAGCAAAAAGGCACTAGTGAGTACGTAGATAGATTAAAGATTCCGTTGTATAGGTGGAAGAGTGTTTACACCACATACAAAAACAAATACCACAGCACTCTCTGTTCCCCTAAGCTCTGGCTGTACTGCCTCAAGGGATTTTTCCCTCAGAGCCCTCTTTATTAATAATTAATAAATTTATTATATATTACATGTATAATTAATATATATATTAATATCTGTCTCTGCTTTCTAGAGTCTTGTCTTCCCTTTCAGTATGCTCCCTTCCCACCTTAGGCAAAGCAATTCAGACTTCTTCAACTGCTACCAAACCTTGCCACCCAAACCCATTTTAACACTAGGTACAATAGAAATAAACCACCCCTAGTCATGAGGACTCAACCCCCTTAGAAGCCAGTGAGGGTGTGAAATAGCTTTGTTTCCCCTGTTAACCTTCATTGAGGAGCTGTGACCCCTTACACACATGCCAAAGATGATTGATGGGCCTGTGGTCTCTGGAAAAATACTGGTCACTTTCATCTCTAAGAGCCAGTGACCAACTCCCTGTGTCTTCTTATGAATTAGCAGCCTTTGCAAGGATCCTCAGCCCGTCCTAGGAGTTCTCCCTCTTCTTCCAACCTCCTCTGTTGGTCACCTTTACCCCACCCAAGAGCAGCAAGTAATGTTTCTTATGCACTCCGTGGCTTCATGCTCTTGGTCCCGTCTATGCCCATTTTGAAGAAGATGCTGGCCTCTGCTATTAGTATCAGTAATTCTCAGCTGGCCACCAGCTTAGAATTCTAATTATGTCCACCATTTAGCCTGAGATAGCTTTTTGTTCGTTTATTAAAAGCTTTGTTGAGATCTTACTGTGGACAAAAATTAAGATAATCAACTGTTTTCATGGAATTTAGAGACAGAGAGATAAATTAATCAGCTGTGAAATAGTTGATTTCTATGAAAGAAAACATAGAACAAAAGAACATGATGTCTTCAGTAGGAAGCAAGTGACAAACTGGGATATGAGGGTTGAAAGAGTTTCCTAGGGACGTTAGGAAAGCGTGGGAGCAGCAGGAAGGGGTATCCACAGTTAGAGGGAGCACTACTCCCTGTGACAGAAGGTAGCATGCCAACTTGGAGCAACACAAAGAAGGCCAGTGTGACTGCAGCTCAGCCAACAGAGTGATGTTGAGGGAGGCTGATAATAGCTCTCAAAGATAGGTTTGCATCCTCATCCTGACAACCTGTGAAGTTCACTGTATTTGGAAAAAGGGTCTTTGTGGATGTAACTAAGGATTTTCAGCTGAGGTTACCCTGGATCATCATCCTGCTGCACCCTACATGCCATCACATGTGTCTTTATACAAGTGATGCAAAGGGAGATGAGACACACATGGAGAAAGTGATGTGATAGTGGAGGCAGAGATTGGGGTGATGTGGCCATGAGTCAAGGAGTGTTGGCAGCTATCAGAAGTGGGAAGGGGCAAGGAACTGATTCTCCGCTAGTACTTCCAGATGGAGTGTGGCCTTACAGCCTCCTTTAGACAAAAAGGAATTCTATAGGAAGTGTAGAAGACATCATTCTCACCCTCATGCTCCCCATCAGAAACTTAATAGAAATGTGAGCAGGAACATGCCTGTGTATTGAGCATTTGCATATGCTCATGAATATATGAAGAAATAAAGTATGTTTGGGGATATCTTACTCTCAAAAGCTTCCTGATATGGTTTCCTCCTCTGAGCTGGAATACCCTTTGGTCACATCTTTTCTGTTTTTGCTTACTTGATGAAATTTATTGGCAGCATTAAATAAATCAAGAGGGAAAACAACGTACCTTTTTTCCCTAATGCTTAGTGAGATAAGGTGTTTATCTGATTCCTGCTGTGCTATTTTTTCCTTGCATAGCAATACTTTAAATTCTTTCAACGCAGAATTTTGTTGTAATGATAAAGAGAGTTTGAATTGTGGGGTTGGGGTCAAATTTTTATGATTAAGAGTATTAAATGCTGCTTGCAGAGAATGAATGGCTATAATTCTGCCACTTCAAAAATTTAGTTTTATCTGGAAAAACTCAGAAAAGCATGAAATGATATTTTAGATTAATACTCCTCAGGTTTACATTTGGGCAAAATATTAGCAATGACCTTTATGGAGATTTAGAGCAAAACCTATGCTACTGATAGGTGAATATTTGATAACTGTATTCATGCTGACATATTAACTATGTGCATTTACTTAAATAGGCCTCTTCAAACTCTGCAAGTTTGAAAAAAGCTTGTCTTTTTTTTTTTTTTTTTTACGGGGTAAAGAATGACTACCCCATAAGCAGAGCAGCCTGAAATATGCTTTTTTGTTTTAATGGAATTTTCTAAGTAATTATTATTTTTAAACATTTTTATTAAAAATTACAAATATGTAACAGTAGAGAGAATAATATCATGAACCCCTATGTAACTAACTCTATTGGACAGTCATGTTGTATTTATTTCCTATCCACTGCCTCTCACTGGATTATTTTTATCTAAATTATATCATTTCATTCTTTAATATTTTTGTATGTATATATTATATATAAATATTTTAAACATGTGTTAAAAAACACAATCAAAATACCAGTATCATAACAATAAATCCCTTAGTATCAAATATTAATTGGGTTTTAGCTTTCCCAATTGCCTGATGTGTATTTATATTTCATATATGTAAATTCAAAGAAAGTATAACATTTTTTTCAAATGTATTTTATTTAAAAGGATGAAACATATTTTATAACACCAGAAGGATTAAAATAGTGAATATACAGCAAAGAACTTACAGTCTGTTTGAACAGTTTGGCTATTGTACAAAAAGAAATGGAAATATATAATTATGTAACTTGACATTTTTCTATCACAAGAGAAATTTTTAAAATTAAGAATGACCAAAAATTATACAGTAAATCAATGTAATATAAGAGTTGCTTGGCATTCAGGGCTATGTAAGAGAATATATTTTTCAAGTAAACATAAACTTTAAAAGTTGTAGGTCAACCCCATCAAAAAGTGGGCAAAGGATATGAACAGACACTTCTCAAAAGAAGAACTTATGCAGCCAACAAACATATGAAAAAAGCTCATCATCACTTGTCATTAGAGAAATGCAAATCAAAACCACAATGAGATACCATCTCATGCCAGTTAGAATGACGCTCATTAAAAAGTCAGGAAACAACACATCCTGGAGAAGATGTGGAGAAATAAGAACGCTTTTACACTGTTGGTGGGAGTGTTCATTAGTCTAACTATTGTGGAAAACAGTGTGGCGATTCCTCAAGGATCTAGAATTAGAAATACCATTTGACCCAGCAATCCCATTACTGGGTATATACCCAAAGGATTATAAATCATTCTACTATAAAGACACATGCATACGTATGCTTACTGCAGCACTATTCACAATAGCAAAGACTTGGAACCAACCCAAATGTCCATGCATGATAGACTGGGTAAAGAAAACGTGGCACATATACACCATGGAATACTATGCAGCCATATAAAAGGATGAGTTCATGTCCTTTGCAGGGACATGGATGAAGCTGGAAACCATCATTCTTAGCAAGCTAACACAAGAACAGAAAACCAAACACTGCATGCTTTCAGTCATAAATGGGAGTTGAACAATGAGAACACATGGACACGGGGAGGGGAACATTATACAATGGAGTCTGTCAGGAGTTGGGGGGCTAGGGGATGGATAGCGTTAGGAGAAATACCTAATGTAGGCAATGGGTTGATAGGTGCAGCAAACCACTAGGCACTTGTATACCTATGTAACAAAACTGCACATTCTGCACATGTACCCCAGAACTTAAAATATAACTTAAAAAAAATTGTTTTAAATAGTTGTGTGTCTAGAGAAGCTCAATGTGTACTAGAAGATAAAGATAACATGGTAAATATTGACAGAGGATAACCGTTATCTTGATTTTTAGCACCACAGTTTAGATTTGCCTATTTAATAAGTTTATATAAATAGAATCCTAGAATATGTACTATTTATTTCTTGATTTTTCCCTTTTAATATTGTTTGTGAGATTTATTTATCCATATTGTTTCATGTAGCTATAGTTTGTCATTCTCATTGCTGAATAGGATTCTATCATAAAAACATACCCCTATATTTTATTCTATTGTAGATTGACATTTAAACTTTTTCGAGGGTTTGGTTATTACAAATAGTGTTGCTGTGAACTTTCTGGTACGTGTCTTTTGGTAAGTATAATTGCATATTTCTCTTAGGTATATACCAGGAATATGACTGCTACGTTGAAGAGTATGTACCTCTTCAGCTTCTATGTGTAGTGCCAAACAGATCTCCAAAAGGTGTGGTACCAATTTACACTCTCACCAGCAGTGTATAGAATGCCTATTGCTCCACATGTGTGATCATTTTTAATTTTAAATTATTTATTGAACAGGGTGGGTTATTGAATGAATATTTGCAGTTGAAATTTGACAGGTATAAGAAAGCCAGTTACAATTGTTAAAAGAAAGATTTTAGATCGAATAAATTTACTAGAGTTTAATTGAGCAAAGATCAGTTGGCAAATCAGGAAGCCTCCAGAACCAGGATGGGTTCAGAGTGACTCCAGGGCTGCCACATGGTCAGATAACATTTATGGAAAGAAAAAGGGAAAGTGATGTACAGAAAACAGAAGTGAGGTGCAGAACAGCCAGACTGGTTACAGTGAGGCGTTTGCCTTATATGAACATGATTTGAGTAGCTGGCTGCCTGTGATTGGCTGAAACTCAGCCACTGTGATTGACTGAGGCTCAGTTACACTGCAGGAGTAATTTACATCCTGTTTACACATCCAGTGAGGTTACAGTTCATTATTTGAAGAGAAACCTTTAGGGTAAACTTAAAATATGCAAGGAGGCAGCTTTAGGCTAAACTTAATACTATTCTAATTAATCCGAAATTTTAAAGAAATAGATTTTGACCAGATTAAAGGTAATTTTCTCACTCATTCTACATTTGAGAAGTATTTCCATTTATAAATTATCTGTTTATAACTATCTTCTGTGTGTCTCACTCTCACTGTGAGGAAAATGGAGCATGGTTTGCCAAGATTCCTTTGGGAAGAGCTCCAAGCATTCTAGAACACAATTGTTGAGGTGCCTCTCAGTCTTGTCTTTTCAAAGCCACCTAGTGCTTAACTCACATACCCACTTTCCATCTCTTTAGTTATCTGTTGCTCTTCTATGGAATCTTCCTTAGTTTCTACATTTCTCTGAAACTATGAAGATTTAAAAACTTCAAACTTGTGAAAAGATAAACATTACTCAATTTGGAGAAAGGGCTCCCCTTCTGGCTCATGCATTTTACACTTCTATTAATATTTTTAAGTAAAAGATATTAGATGTTAAAGTACTGGCATTGGGTAATGAAGTATCCAGCTATAAACAGCATTTGTCTGTAAAATAAAATGTTTGCTCTAATAGTGCTTACTCTCTACTCTTTCCTGTTGAATTTAGTACCAATTCAGTTGGATTTCATGCCTTTTTCCTTTTAGTTCTTTCCTCATCTTTCTGACTACCCTGTGTGCCCTTATCTCCCCCATTGATGTCACTATGGCACAGGGTATCAAGATGTGCACCAAGGTATTAGAAAGAAATTGGGATCAATTTTAGGATGCCTCCTAGATCTTATTCTCCATTTTATGCTGTGTAATAGGTTTCTGTAACATGGAAAAAATTCATTTCCTTCAGGACTTAGAGAAAATTAATAATCAGTCACATTAGTTGTGTCTTAATTGTTATGTGTGACAGACTCAACATTTTAAAAAATTATACTGAGACAAAATATTCCATTTTCCTCTATTACCTGCTATTAATTTTTGAAAGTGTTGTTAAGGATAAACTCTACAACTTAGTGGCCTCTGGTTAATCCAGGAGAACCCCTGCTGTGATAGCAACAAAAGAAGAAAACTTTGTTAAAGATCATTAAGTATGGTGCTGCATGTGCTCATGGTCAGAGGACAGTTCTCACAGTCAGAGGACAGTTCTCACTTAGTTTTCCCATTTCAAGAGGGTTCTCTGAACTCAGAAAATTAACCATGCGAGCATAATGTCAAGTGGTCCCTATTTGGGCCAGTAACAGTCTGTTACCAAGCGTGAGGCACTTTCATGCTACAGAGTGCTGCCCTACAGCCTGAGCTCCTGGCACTTCCCAGAGATTCTCTGTGCAAAACATCAGATCTGCACTTTGAGAGGCAGGTGAAAAGTGTCCATAAAGAGCATAAAGTCAAGGCTTTTCATAACCATTATAGTTTTCCTTGGAGATTCTTTGGGTCCAGGTACCAGGCAATGCCACTACCTAGAAGCCTCAACGAAGCCTTGCCTTTTTAAACTTTTCCCCTATGAGTTTAAAAATGGATCTTCTCGAGTTGTAGAGCTATTTCAAAGTGCAAGTCCCTTTGAAACATTTTTGCTTTCTCCAGAGAGAAGTGGGATTGGCGCTTTTTCTCACTCCCATCTTCATGGATGTAGCACTGTGTGCCCTCTGTGTAATACTAAGGCAAAGGGTACTGCATATGGAGGCTGCCATTTTGTTTTAAATTAATGTTTGTTTTCAGATTGGAAATGGATCTGACTTGAGAAGCTGTCAGTCTCTAGTGAAAATCTGAACAATCTTTGTGAAGGCAGAAATCAATCTGTGTAGAAATATGAGTTTATATAGCAAGAAGATAATTCCGAGTGTGGATCCTTACAAATAAAAAGTACATCTTGAGAAGTGGCATGTAGAGAGAAGGCATTCCCTTTCAAGAAGACTGTTTGGAGGTGATAATGTCATTCTGTAATTGGGAAATGTGTGCATTTGGGCTTTTTTTGTCAGTAAACTTTAGCTATAATATTACACATTCTTATCCAATCACTGCCAGTTTGCTATTAAGTTGAGTAGCCCATTCCCCAGCCATTATTTTTAGTCAGTTTTCCCCATGTGTGAAGCATGCTTAATGTCTAAGCATAGAAGTTGTGTTTGTGGAAACACCTCTGATTTGTGTAACTGATGCATGAATGATACTCTTCCTCTCATTCCTGACTTCTTACCACTGTAGTTGGCAGTGGCTCTTCTTATCAATAATTGGTCTTTGCTCGTCATTCTTAAGAATGTATATGCTATGCCTCCTGGCATTCTGTTGAAATTGTTCTGGGTTTTCTGATTTACTTCTCCATCGCTGTCTCTTTCACCACGTTGTGCTCCTCGGTCCCTATTTTCTTCAAAATGCCATCTGTGTTCCCTTCTGTGGGCTGTTCCCATCATGGCTGTCATTCCTGCCTGAGCATAAGCTACAGCTTCTTATTCAAACCCATTTGGTCCCAGAGAATCAGAAAACTGTGAATTATTTTGCTTTCCCTTCACATATGGAGCTCTCTATTAATATTACTTTTCTCCTTTGCTTTATGTTTCAAAAGACCCTTTTCACCTTTTTAAGCAAGATTAGATTATTTGGGAGACTTTTACCGATATATGGGCCCTTTCAATTTTCTAGATAATAAGCACTTGACTCAGCCATGACTCTGCCTTTACTTTCTCAGATTGTTTCTTCAGAGCAATTCTTTACTTACTCATGCTATGTAGCTTTTCGTTTTGAGTTACAAAAGCTCCAGTCTTGTCATCCAACTGCTGAAAATCCTGGGCCTAGTCATCTTGGTCTTCTCCCTCTTTACAAAGGCTAGCCCCTTCCTAAATACTCTGTATTCCATACCCCCTTAATTTCTCAAGAATTGCTCTTCCATTTGTCTTTCTCCAATCTGCCCTATGAAACCATTCCCATTATGTACCAACAGTGCTTCTGTATCACCCATTAAAAAATAATCTATTCAGGACTCCAGGCCCTCTGCCAACCTCTCTTCTTCTCCCTTTCTTGGAGAGACATCTGCACTTGCCTTGGGCACTTGTAATTTCTCCTTCACCCTTTAACCCACTATGGTCTGACTGAGACCCTCCCTACTTGATTCCTGCTCCTGATGAGGTTGTGGGGTGCCCCTGGGTTCCCTAAACCAACAGCTACTTTTCCAGTCCTCTTTCACCAGTCTCTCAGTAGCATTCAACATAGTCAATCCTTCTCTGCCTTAAATTTTTTCCCTTTTGGCATCAAACATACCGTATTTTATCTTGGTTATCTTTCTACCCCACCACTTGCTTTTGTTTTTGTCTCCATTGCAGATCTCCTGTACCTTAATTCTTCAATTTGGACACTCTTAGGACTCTCACCTGGACCCTCTTTCACATTTTCTCTTTTCTACATTCTCAGTGCTATGATCAATAAGTGTTAGGGGCTATTTCTAGTACTGTTGTATTTACTTTGTAGGGTAGTTATGACAGGAAAATAAAATTTTACATAAACTGCCAGAATATAGAAAATATCCCATAAATGGTGCTACTGCTACACATTTTTTCATACTTGTTTCTCTCATACATTTGTATAAAGAGTAGACTCAAAGACTTATCGAAATAAAGAATAGTTGAGTTTATGTTCCTTTGATTTCAGATATTCAACAAATTGGTTTTCTGTTAGGTATTAATATTGCCACACACTTCCTCTAAGAAGGTATATGTCTCAATCCACCAGATATTGGCATAAACGTTTTCAGATCTTTTTCTTTAATCCATCCATGTCATTGTTCTACTCTTCTGACTTCAACTGTTTTGACTATTCTCAAATCCATTGTGTCTCCCTGGAAGTCACTTTCCCTTTTCTAGAGAAAGTTTATTAGCTTATAGTTTTTATTACACTGCTTTTGTAGAGGATTCAATGAGTTACTATATGTTTTTACTGTATATAAAGCCGTTAGAACAATGCCTAGCACATAGTTGATGTTTGGTAAAGGTCAGCTGCTATTCCTATATTTTTAAAATTCTTATTATTTTGCAACATAGGAAATTCCTTCAAGAAAGGGCACATCTATCTGTTTATGAGCTATTGGCAGTGGTTATCTAATTTGCCTTGTTTGTAGGGTAGTGTTTTGTTTGTTTTATTTTGTTTCTGAGACAGGGTCTCTCTGTAGAGTACAGTGGCATGATCATAGCTCACTCCACCCTCAAACTCCTGGGCTCAAACCATCTACCCATCTCAACCTCCTGAGTAGCTGGGACTACAGGTGTATGCTACCACACGTGGATAATTTTGTTTATTTTTTATAAAGACATGTCTTGCTATGTTGCCCAGGCTAGTCTTGAAATCCTGACCTTAAGCAATCCTCCCCAAGTGCTGGGATTACAGATGTGAGCCACCGTGTGTAGTGTTTCGGGGTGTGGTCCAAAGGCTGACTGGTTCAGAACAATGTGAATGCTCAGAAAATAGCAGATTTCTGGGGTCCACTGCAACACACTTGCCAAACCATGATCTGTGACAGAGGGAATCAGGAATCTGCTAAAAAAATAAATAAATTCCTAGTCGGTTCTTATACATGCTAAAGTTTGAGGATTGTTTTTGTAGCCAATAAATTGTGAGCCCTTGGAGACACAAAAGCTTTTAAGACATCATGCATGGATTAGTTATTTAATAAGCAGTTTGTTGAATTAAAAGCCTTGGAGAGCACTGAGTCTGTTGCTCTCATGTTGCCAACAGGAAATACAAGCCTAGCGAGTAGAATCTCCAAGATCTTATTGTTTGCTAGTGGCAGAGTCAGGGCTAAGATTCAGGCTACCTGGCGACCAGTTCTGTTCTTTTCACCCTCCAAACAAACTCCCTATGCTCATGTAATGACCTAGAAGCTCTTCTAATATGCCTTCCATAAAGCAATGGAGGGTACCGTCCTACTGCAAAACAGATGAAGAAGATGGTCCAAAACCTAGGATAGGAGTGCAGTGGTTATGTGTTAAGTTTCATGCTATAAATCTTCATAGTCTAGTGTAGTGATCAGAGCCCTGGATTGAAGACCTCGGTTTAAAACTCATCAACAACTTAGGTAGGCAAACCCAGAGTACTGAACAAAAAGATCCCAAAGCCCCTTCTAATACCAGCATCTCCAGTTTTCATCTGAACATGACAAAATGCCAAGTGCAGTGCAGTCTGTTCGAGGCAGGTTCATTTTCACTGGTGAACACTATGAGCTACCAAAGAAACTCCCATATCCCCTGTGTGCTCCCAGCAGAGCCCTAGCTCTGTGTGTCTGATGGGGTAAGGGCTTTGCCACCATGATGCGTTTAAAAATAACTTTAGTTAGAATTCTTTCCTTGGAGGTTTTAAAGCAAGAAGAAAAATGGGTGTATTTATTTACCTCTGCCTGAGGTTGGAGTCTGCCCAGCTTGGTACTTTCCTGGGTGGTCAGCGTGCCCAAGCTTGAGGACGGGATGATACCTTCTGTGCGGTGTCAAAACTCAATAGGTTCCTCTGAGCTTTACTGTTTCTTCGTCTTTGAATGAACAAATTGTCATTCAAAACAGATTGATAAAACAAATTGTCAACCTGCTTTCACTTGTTAGCTCCTTGAATTGACAGCTTTTTGTTGCATAGCCTGAGCCTCTTGTGGAGGATGCTACATTTTGACTGGCTAAAGAAATATGGAGAAAGGTGAGGACAAAAAACAAATTAGCAATAAAAACCAACACTAATTTCTGTTTAAAATTTTTTGAGGAGGGAAAACAAAACTTTTAAGAAAATCATGTTACTTAATACAAAAAAGTAACAATGAATTTCAATGATATGTAAATAAGTAACTATTTCAAATCACCAAATTACCCTTTTTAAATAAGGAAATATATTTTTATTTCAGTTCTTTGGTACTTCAGAGTCAAAGCTAGAGTTCCTACTGTTCAGAATTTTTAGTGATTTATTTAAAGGTCAAGATATAGACATTATTCTAACCACGGAAACAAATTTTTATTCCTTTCTGAATGTTATAATCCAATTCATAGCAGTACATTTTATTAAATATATTCAGTTCAGTTCTGAAGAAAAACTGGTTTTATTATTTATCGCAATTATGTTTTCAAATGTCCTTCCTTAGAAATAAACCTGGCAGTTTCCACTGAGTTTACCTTTTTAGCAAGGAATTCAGAATCTAATTACTGAGTTTCATAAGGAACATAAAACTGAAAAATGTGAAAATTTAAGGTTTTCCTTCTGATGAAACACTTAGAATGAATCATCAGTTAGGTTTCTGTTCAGCTGTACCCAGTGAAAAGCCCAAAGAAGCAGTGGCCTCAGTAAGTCAGTTTATTTTTTCTCACAGGAGTCCAGGTGGGTACCTCTGTTCCTCTACCTTATCTGCCTTCAGTTGCCTGTAGTTGCAAGAGGTATGGGCCACCTGCAGGGCCACACCTGCCTTTCAGGAAGGAAGAAGGGGCAGGGCAGAAGACAAAAGGATCAGGCCAACTTTCAGTGAGTCCTGCGGGAAACCCAAGTGACTTCCTAGTGCATTTCATTGGTCACTGTAGTTGTGAGTAAGGTGAGATTGAAAACACATTGCCTGGCCTTATTGTGTCACACCCCACCCCCAGGTGCCAGAATCAGGGTTCTGTTAAGAAGAGAGAAACAATATTGGGCAAGATGCTAACCCTATCAGCCAACTTCTGAAGAGTGAGCATACACCTTTTCTGAAAGGCATTTCACCTTTCTGAAACTGACTTCAGATTTGAAAGGTGAAACTGAATGTTCGCTTTTCTTAACTGATTCTAATTAAGATTTTTCTGTGACCCCTTTTGTTTGTTTTCTCCTCTGGTCCAAGAAACTTTTCTTCCTGCTAGTAGGTGTACCTGTCTTGATTTTTCTGCTACATAGCTATCAGTTTGAGAGCAATTAAATATGCGCATAGATATTGGTCTGTGGGATTGGGACTAGGCCACAAGGGCATGAACCACCCCCATTATCTTTTGTGAAGACACCTGCCATTTGTGAGTAATTGATTTGCTCTTTGCATGCCCTTCACAGCACTACCTGACCTCAGATCAAAGGCAGTTGTGTTCGATAAATGCTGAATAAAAGATCAGACCGTCAGTGAGCAAAGCGTGGAGACAAGATAACCAGCTGTTTGATTATTCTTGGAAGCAGGGTGAGAGAACACCATTCATGCATCTTGATGAGTTTTATGAACAGCACACTGATTTCCGCTCTGTGTGGCCCCTGAAGTTCCATAAGGTGGTGAGAACTGAATGTGGTGATTTCAACAACCTCCTCCTTCCCACCTTCACCCACTGTGTGTGAACTCTTTCCAGGTAGTTTGCTGGGCTCAGTGTTTTCCATCTGTGGATGAAGTTGTTGACAATGCGCATTTGGTTATCCAGTCTGCTTTCAAGTATGGTTCTAGTTTTCCCTGGTAAAAATGAGGCTCAGACAGCACTGTTTGTATTCCCTTGATATCATTTTTATTCTTCATGTCAAGACCTCCACTGGTGGGGTCAAAAATGGCCCTGTTAGAAAAGTTGATTTCTGGTTTTCTTCTCTTTACCCTCTTTCCCTTCACTTTCTTTTAGGAATTTCGTCAAATTCTATCCTACGATTTCATTGAATCATTGCTTTTTACAAGTTGACTGTGTCCCCAACAACAGATTTGCATTCTCTTTTCTCAGCAGTTCACCTATTTGCAATCTTGTTTCTCAGACACAGAAAGAATTGAAGTAAACACATCACCCAGAGAGACTTGCTGAGGGGGAACTTGTGCAGATGCGCATCCTGGCAGCCTGTTGGCATTCAGCCAGCAGCTCCTGTGTGAGGCCCTGTACCTGCTACTCACAGACTCTCAGAGGAAGCATTCACTTGTATTACTCTCTGAGATGCTCTCACACAGGTGGTCCCCAAGTTAAGAGCATACAATGGCACTCTCTCAAGGAAAGGAAGGAGCCAAAGAAGAAAGAGGACCAAAGCAGAAAAGAGCAGACCGCTAAGAGTAGGTTCTGCTGCAGATACTGGGCTGTTGGGCTAGATACCCATAGCAGTGAACCTGACATAGCTAGTGGGTACAGGGTCTGCTCCTCTTGGACCCAGGACAGAAGTCAAAACTCTGGTTGGGTTTGTAAGCCTTTAATGATCTGGTTTCTGTTTACTTCTTTACTATTCAACCTCCTGCTCCCTCCTCTCCCGGCTCATTTCTAGCCACTCTTTTCCCTACCCCCTACATACAACCTTCATGCCAACATCAGCCATATTGATTAATCTGATGAACCTTCATATTCCTCCATCATCCTTTAATCACATTTCCTATTTCCTAACCCAGCTGAATGTAATGAATCCTTCCATCTTCAGCTGTTGTGTTGTTTCTCACAGAGGCCTGCATGAGGCCTCCTCTGCACGCCTATTGTGTCCTCATGCATCCCTATTGTGTCCAGAATCGGTGGGTTCTTGGTCTCACTGACTTCAAGAATGAAGCCGCGGACCCTCGCGGTGTTACGGTTCTTAAAGATGATAGTCCGGAGTTTGTTCCTAAAGATGATAGTCCGGAGTTTGTTCCTTCAGATGATCAGATGTGTCTGCAGTTTCTTCCTTCTGGGGGGTTCGTGGTGTCGCTGACAGGAGTGAAGCTGCAGACTTTTCGCAGTGAGTGTTACAGCTCTTAAAGGCAGTGCGTCTGGAGTTGTTCATTCTTCCTGGTGGGTTCATGGTCTTGCTGGCTTCAGGAGGGAAACTGCAGACTGCTGCAGTCAGTGTTACAGCTCTTAAAGGCGTCATGGACCCAAAGAGTGAGCAGCAGCAAGATTTATTGCAAAGAGGGAAAGAACAAAGCTTCCACAGTGTGGAAGAGGACCTGAGCGGGTGGCCACTGGTTGGCTGGGCAGCCTGCTTTTATTCCCTTATGTGGCCCCACCCACATCCTGCTGATTGGGCCATTTTACAGAGAGCTGATTGGACCATTTTGACAGGGTGCTGATTGGACCATTTTGACAGGGTGCTGATTGGTGCATTTATAATCCCTGAGCTAGACACAGAGTGCTGATTGGTGCATTTACAATCCTCTAGCTAGACATAAAAGTTCTCCAACTCACCACTAGGTTAGCTAGCTACAGAGTACTGATTGGTGTATTTACAAACCTTGAGCTAGACACAGGATGCTGATTGGTGTATTTATAATCCTTTAGCTAGACACACAGTGCTAGACAGAAAAGTTCTCCAAGTCCCCACTAGGTTAGCTAAATACAGAGTACCAATTGGTATATTTACAAACCTTGAGCTAGACACAGAGTACTGATTGGTGTATTTACAATCCCTTAACTAGACATAAAGGTTCTCCAAGTCCCCACTAGACTCAGGAGCCCAGCTGGCTTCACCTAGTGGATCCTGTACCGGGGCCATGGGCGGAGCTCCCTGCCAGTCCCATGCCATGGACCCGTACTCAGCCCCTGGGCAGTTGATAGAGCAGGGAGCAGCACTCGTCCGGGAGGCTTGGGCCTTGCGGGAGCCCACTGCAGGGCGGGGGGTTCAGGCATGGTGGGCTGCAGGTCCTGAGCCCTGCCCTGCGGGAAGGCGGCTGAGGGTCAGCGAGAATTTGAGCACAGTGCATGTGGGCAGGCAGTGTTGAGGGACCCAGTGCAACCTCTGCAGCTGCTGGCCCGGGTGCTAAGCCCCTCACTGCCCTGGGCCAGCAGCACCGACCAGCCGCTCAGTATGCAGGGCCCACTGAGCCCGCACCCGAACCCACCGGAACTCACACTGGCCCACAAGCACTGCAGGCAGCCCCGGTTCCCGGCCGGCCTCTCTCTCCACACCTCCCTGCAAGCAGAAGGAGGTGGCTCCGGCCTCAGACAGCCCAGAGAGGGTCTCCCACAGTGCTGTGGTGGGCTAACGGGCTCCCCAAGCGTGGTCACAGTGGGTGCCGAGGTGAGGAGTTGCTGAGAGCAAGGGCTGCTAGTGTGTCATCACCTCTCACTATAATGGTCCTTGCCACATTGTCCTGCATTTATGTTTGTCTACTCTTCCACTAGATGGTAGGACTTTGAGATTAGAGACCATCTATTATTCAACTTTGTGAATATGGTATCTAGCATGGTGTCTGGCATATGCTCAGTACTAGTAAGTAAATTTGTGGATAGAACCAAAAGAAACTGGCTACGTTGTCAAATTTTATAACTGAATTTTTCATCTCTTGGGTTGACATACAAGCCCCTCCCTGCGTGATGGCTTGTTTTTTTTTTTTGTTTGTTTGTTTTGTTTTGTTTTGTTTTGTTTTGTTTTCCAAGACAGAGCCTTGCTGTGTCACCCAGGTTGGAGTGTAGTGGTGCAATCTCAGCTCACTGCAACCTCTACCTCCTGGGTTCAAGCAATTCTCTGCCTAGCACTTGTAGCTAGGATTACAAGTGCCTGCCACTATGCCTGGCTCATTTTTTTGTATTTTTAGTAGAGATGGGGTTTCACCATCTTGGCTAGGCTGGTTTTGAACTCCTGACCTTGTGATCCACCCGCCTTGGACTCCCAAAGTGCTGGGATTACAGGCATGAGCCACCTTGGCCGGCCAATTACTTGGTTTTAATGTCTATTTGGGGTTGGGCTGAGGTAGAGTAGAGTGGGGAAAGTTGCTGTGGAGTCAGGGAGGAAGATGATTGATTTTGGAAAATTTTTGCATCCAGGTCAACAAGTGTCTGACACATACCAGCATAAAAATAGACCCACAGTTCTTATCAGTCTGCAGTCAGTCTATTTACTGAAAGGTCAGGAGGCTTCCAGCATCAAGCCAGCTGAGCAATAATAAAAAGGTACAGATGACAGATTGAGGATAAAGGGAAAATGAACACATCTTAATTACATATCATATACTTCATGGATTTCTCACCCATAGAACCACTGTCTGGCAGAATGCTTTCAATATGAATGTTGAATTTGTATAGTCACAATTCTTATACTTGGCCCTCTCTCTTATAGCAATCATACTTCTACTGAAGTTACCTGTGCCCACAGAAGGGTAAGAGTTTTATAACTGAAACCATGCTTCTCCTTTGCTTCTAGACACCAGATTCTGTCATGATACCTTATACTGGGAATCATTCCAGTAAAATCACCCTGTTTACCTCAGCTGAGTGTTCTGCTATAGGTATCAATTGGATGGACAGGCAGGTTCCTCTCCAAAGTTAATCTGTAGGGTTTACATTGCTCTCTCAGCTTTATGAAAGTACAAATATATCAGATTTCTCAACAAGAGTTACATTTGGGGATTAGAGAGAAGGAGGTCAGTGATGACACACCTCTTTAAGATACTATGCAGACAGGCACCAGGACTCTTCTTTTTGAGGATATGTACTGGGACTCAGTTTGTTATGCTCTATAAAATTCTGTCCAATACAGCAGCCACTAGCTCTATGTGGCTATCAAGCACTTGTAGTTAAAACCAATCCAAATTAAATTGTGCTCTAAGTCTACAAAACACACAAGAATTTTAAAACTTGGTATGAAAAAAAAGTTAAATAACTCAATAACCTTATATTTATTACATGTTAGGTTAAGTGAAATACATTATTTATGTCACCTGTTTCTTTGTAGTTTTCCATGTGGCTATTAGAAAATGAATGTTACCCATATTTTGTTTCCATTGGACAGCGATGGTCTAGAATCACAGAGTTTTAACATCATGATACAGTGCATGTAAAGTATATGTACGAATTCAATAAACGTATCTTGATAGCTTTCATTTAGAGATAATGGCCACCTCCATAGGCAGAATAGCAGAAAGTTCTCAGTTTTCACCTCTCAGGTTAGCCCAACAGAGCTGTAACTCTGGGAAACAAAAAAAAAAGTGATGTAGATTTACTTGAAAAAATGTTTTTTAACCACATCTAATTGAACCCTTTGCTAAAATATTTCATTTACTTCTGTTGTTTCAGAGGAACCCATTGCCCTTTAGCTTGCCTAACAGATCTAAAGTTGGAGTCAAGACTTCCCAAACTAGAATAGAAGTCAGGAAGGTATTCAAACACCAAGAGCTGTAATTACTTACTCCATATATCCCTGTAGTCTGTAGATGCAGCATCTCTGTTGCCTTGGCCACGGCCACCAGAGCACTAGCAGGGGATTTCAATGTTAGTTGGTAACTGTAGCAAAACATCTTGATATTTGGCTTGATGTAAACCAACGATACTTTATCAGACAAAGGCAAATAAATGCAATGATTAATTTCTTTTCATCGAATTCTGAGATGTAATTAGACTTCATTTTCTGCTTTTCAATCCCTTGTACTTATGTAGTCTTATTATTATTTTTTCACTTTTAGGTTTATGTCACCTTGTGGGTGCCTGGAGTTGGCTGCTAAAATGATCTTCCTTCCCCCTGGACATCAACCCTCTGCCTTTGTTGTACCACCACAGTGGTTTAATAGAGCAAGTTGAACATATGTTAAGTGCCTTAAACCAGCAAAGTGAGTTTTCTGATAGGAATGTCTAGCCAGTGGGCAGGGACTCATGTTTAAAATCCTCTTGAAAGCTTAGGGGAGTAGGTTATTATGGAGGACCCCTGGCCTGCTTCCAGGAGGGTGAGGGCCAACTTGCCTCCATTAAAAACAAATAAACAATATTAAAAATTTTAAATGTCATTCTTTATAATGCAGTCTAAAACTGGTATAATGAACTAATTTGTTTTGTGGGCTTTTTCTTTTGTTTTGGTTTTTCTTTTCTTACTTAAAATGTGAAAGAATGGCTTCCTCTGGGCCTTAGAATCTGGAAAGGGATTTGGTGTAGATGTTGATTTTATAAGCCTTAGAAATTATTATAGGAGCAGTGTCTACCATACAGCAAACAAAGTCCTTGGAGTGGAGTACTTTTTTTAGGCAAGGATAAAGCATGAAGCATGGTTAAGTATTATAATGATAAAATTGTCAGAGATGGGAGAAATGGAATCTCATGAAAAACGAAATCTTTGCCTGACTGAGTTAACTATTGTAGAGATATTAGGAGATAAACCATCCTAAGCCTAGGTGGGCAGGGGACAGCATCTAATGAAGCAGGGCTTCTGAAGCTTATCTGCTCACACATTTTGGTTCATATTGCTCTTGCATGAGAAAAAAGGTGGTGGGACTGCTGGCGCCTAGTATATTCTGTGTTTTTCAGTTCAAACAGCTAAATACTAGGATCTGATTTTCTCCTGCCTAAAATCTTGTGTTATTTCTGTTGTCTTGTACAATGTGTGCATCATAGGTAAACAAGATGAATGGTTTTCTTCCCCATATAAAGTCAGGCAGATTTCTTGTATATAATTTTGCACCTAATCAACACATTGCTGCATTTGCAAAGTGGCAAAGGCTAAGTGATTTTTGATTGGCAGTTTTCAAACACCTTCCATCCATAAAACCCAGAATACTGGGAGCAAAATAATTAATGAAATCTCTGAAAACCTGAATATACACAGGTAATTTTTTTTTTTAATCTCAGCCAAATGGCTGCATCCCTTCATACACGTGGACAATTAAGCTTAATGTCAGAAACACAACCAAGAAAATATTTGCTTACATTTCTTTATTCATGTTGCTGTGTATACATGTTTAAAACATGTATCAACTATGGTCAGAAGTGATAATATAAATTACTGTATTTTCTATGTTTCTAAGATGTATGTGTGTGTATATATGTGTGTGTGTGTATGTGTGTGTGTGTGTGTGTGTGTGTATATATATAGCGTTTTAATGAAATTGGGTTGCATCTTAGAATCTATGACATCTTTAAATGACTAGTCAGGTGGCAGTCATCACATAATTATGATTGCCTGTGCAGATTGGACATAACTGCTCATATTGTCATCACTTCAGTTAAGACAGGTTGAGTGTAATTGTCCCGTAAATTGCTTTCAAAAAGATTAGGCTGTTCAGTATATGTAAAAGCATAGGAACAAAGCAACAACGTATATCTGTCTAATTCTAAAAGAACTCTTAGTAAGTATAAAAGTATGTGTTTAAAAAGTGTGTCATGGTTTAATTGGTAATCTCTTATTTTTTTAAATTATACTTTAAGTTCTGGGGTACATGTGCAGAACGTGCAGATTTGTTACATAGGTATACACGTGCCATGGTGGTTTGCTGCACCCATCAACCCATCACCTACATTAGGTATTTCTCCTAATGCTATCCCTCTCCCAACCCTCACCTCCCAATAGGCCCCAGTGTGTAATGTTCCCCTCCCTGTGTCCATGTGTTCTCATTGTTCAACTCCCACTTATGAGTGAGAACATGCAGTGTTTGATTTTCTGTTCTTGTGTTAGTTTGCTGAGAATGATGGTTTTCAGCTTCATCCATGTCCCTGCAAAGGAAATGAACTCATCCTTTTTATGGCTGCATAGTATTCCATGGTATATATGTGCCACATTTTCTTTTTCCAGTCTATCATTGATGGACATTTGGGTTGGTTTGAAGTCTTTGCTATTGTGAATAGTGCTTCAGTAAACATATGTGTGCATGTGTCTTTATAGTGGAATGATTTCTAATCCTTTGGGTATATATCCAGTAATGGGATTGCTATCATGCCAGTTAGAAGGGTGATCATTAAAAAGTCAGGAAACAACAGATGCTGGAAAGGAGGTGGAGAAATAGGAACACTTTTACACTGTTGGTGAGAGTGTAAATTAGTTCAACCATTGTGGAAGATGGTGTGGCAATTCCTCATGGGTCTCTTTACTTACTTAGTGTCACATAAATAATAGTACCTGTTACATAAATAATAGTACCTTCTGACAATCAGTGATGACTTGGATATGATGAAATCTAATCTGTAAGATTCTATACAAATCTAATCTGTAAGAATAGATTTATTTGCAAAGTGAAGAGATTTCTTTCTTCACATTCTTCCTATGTGTGTATTTTCCATTTCTCCTACTTTCTTCAAACTAGTGATCTCTTCTAATGGTGGTATTACTCAGCATCCAAAGAGCATGCCAACCAGGTTTTGGTGCATCCAATGACAATAGTTTTTGTTTTTTGTTTTGTTTTGTTTTTGGCCTGTGATCCATATATGAGGAGGAGGGGGAGCAGAAAACAACTGTGTTGAAAAGCAAACAGCAAGTGTTCAAGTAGGGTCTGGGACTGATGCAGCAGAGCAAGCGAGTAGACTCCCAAATGGCTGTCAAGTTTAGCTCTGATCTAATATAGAGCTCTAGTCAGTGGAACCATATACACAAAAACCTGCTACAGACACAAAAAATAAGCTAAGTTCAAAGACATCTGGTCCTAGCCAACCTAAAGTTACACTGTTAAGTCAAGGAAGAGTCACATGTGCTTTGTGCTTTGTGATTCTACACACATTCTCATATTTCTCTCATTTGTTTTGGATTCCTGGGCTAGATTTCTCCTGTGAAAGGAGATATGGAAGAGAGTTGCCAAATTATCTCTGTCTGGTCTGTGCATGGATGTTAAGTTGTTAGTATGTGTTCATCAGGAAAAGATTATTTCCAAGAGAAATGCTACATCTGAGAAGAAAGATTTTCTAGGTGGAGTCATGTTGGCTTATCTTGGATTTCAATAAAAGAAGTCAAAGAAAAAGCAATGTAGTATAATTGTATTTTAGTGTCATATAATCTGAAATAACAAGTGTGTTCGAAAGTAGACATTTTATACTCTTTGCCCACACATTTTCTCTTAGCATGTTTTTAGAAAATACTATTATATTATATGCAAAGCCAATATAACCCCATCTTATTAATATCAATCATCCTTTTGAAACTTCTCCACACATATCTCCTCAACATGGAGATGTTTTTCTTCCTGTTGAAATTTAGATTATTCTTACTTGTTTTGACTTAGTTTGGTTCTTACTTTTTGCTGAGCCTTTTCACATGAATCATGTATATGGATTTATTTGATCGGGGGAGGGATGTTGCTTTTTATCTCTTTTACTTTTGTTTGTTTTGACACTTCTCTTAATTTCACTCTCGACTTTATTTTCTATCTTTTCCTTCATCGCCTCAATCTTTCTGTAATTTGGAGATTCCTATATTGTAAATGTTGTTTAGCAAAACCTATTTGCACATAAGAGGCCCTGCAGGATTAACTGTGGTAAAATGGTTTATTGTTATGAGAAGCTGAGTGTATCTGATGATCCTACATTTGCCCTTGCTGCTTTTTCATATTTACTAAAGGATTTTAATTCAGTGCTATATTGCAATACCAATTTTTGTAAAATACAGTTCTAGATGGTGCACATTTCTCTGTGGGAAGATCAGTCTGTTTTAGAGGTTTTCTGTGCCTTCTTTTCGTATTCCCCTCTTCCACCATCCCATTGCTCCAGGAGACCTAAGGAACTCTGTGAGATGCATTAATGTAAATGTAAAGTAAATCAAGTATTTTTTGAGATTTTTTTTTTTTAAAGAGTATTAACATCACTTAAGCTTCTTTAAAAGCATCTTTTGGTATTCTTTATCAGAGGTCAGTATGGCTGTCTTAGGAATTTTATTTCAGAGAGTGACTTTATTGATTTTATAAACAAATTGTTATACTTCTTATTTTTCCTCCTGTGCCCCTTGGCTTTTATTAGTTGTTTTATTTTTACTTTGTCAGGGACTCTAATATTTACACTCTATTCTGCAAACATGCTTCCTTCCTACAGTTGTTTAGTCTTAGTTCTGTATGTTAATGGATTTAATGCTTATCCCAGGTCCTTTAACCATGGCCTCTCCATGTTTAGCCTTTATTTTTATTCAGCTCTTGTAGGCTGGACATCATCATGGAATGTCTGTTATCCTTTCCAGGGGTGATGAGAGTGCTACATTTTGTCCTTACATTCTTTCATGTTTGAGAATGTCTGTTGTGTTTATACTTTGAACAAGAATGTTGTGTCCAGTATTCTTAGATTGTACTTTCTTTCTCTCATAACTTTCTAGTTGTTTTACTGGCTTCTGTCACTGAATGCCAGGAAGAAGCTTTGAGCCAGTCTGATTTATTTTCCCCTTCTGTAAATGACTCACTTTTGTTCAGTCTTAATGTTAGAAAATTATTTCTTGATATTTTAGGTTCAAAAACTTAACAAGGTGATGTCTTTTATATTAACCTGTATACTCTATAAAATCTACAAGTTCAATTTATTTTTATTTCAGGAAGTTTTCTTCTATCACATATCTTAATATTTTATGCTCCACTCATTGGATTCTTTTCTTAAGGTAACAGTTATCTTTTTGGGATCATCTTTGAATTCCATTACTATCTTCTTCTCTTTCATTCATTCACTATTATTTTTGTCTTTTTCTCATTGCTTTGTCTAGGAACTCAATAGTTACTAATTCTCGGGTCCCTGAATTGCTCTGTAACGTTGGGAAGATCACTTGATCTCCCCAAGAATCTAAGAGTTTTTTACATAGAAACAGGTTTCCTTTTAACTGGACCTTGTATACTTTAGGTTTTTTTGAAAAATAATTACATTTAAAAAGCATGACCAATTTTGACAAAATGTAGGATACAGTTGAAAACTGCTAAGTCTGTAAAAAAAATTTTTATAGGAGCATGTGTTCTATAATACTCAACAAAATTTGGTATTCAAGTAGAGACAACACAATGTGATGAAGCTTGATGATTTTTGTTCTTAAATTCACAAGGTAATCTAAATTCCCAAGGGTAAAAGTGTGTAGACTGCAAAAAAAAAAGGTAAATAAAGATAAATTTTAAAAAATTACAATAACAACAATAATAGTAATAAAAATACTAAAGCTTTTTGGTGGATTAGCCCCTCAGAACATGCAGAAACTGTTTCTGTACTGACCATTTCTTCTGTCTCCTTGCTGTCTCCTACCCCTTTTGACCTCTGAATACTGTTTCAGTTGCTAAATCTTCTCTTTTCTATGTATCTGTGCTCTTTAGGAAGTTTCCAGTTATGTGACTTTATTTTATTTTATTTTATTTTATTTTATTTTATTTTATTTTATTT